>NW_027127147.1:0-12500 GCF_037325665.1 Littorina saxatilis
AATTTGCATCGTTTTATATTAAAAAAAAAAATATTACAATTTTCAGATTTGTAATGACCAAAGTCATTAATTAATTTTTAAGCCTCAAAGCTGAAATGCAATACCGAAGTCCGGCCTTTGTCGAAGATTGCTTTACAACAATTTCAATCAATTTGATTGAAAAATGAGGGTGTGACAGTGCCGCCTCAACTTGTACAAAAAGCCGAATATGACGTCTTCAAAGACATTTATCCAAAACAATGGAAACAAGTCGCGTAAGGCGAAAATACAACATTTAGTCAAGTAGCTGTCGAACTCACAGAATGAAACTGAACGCAATGCCATTTTTCAGCAAGACCGTATACTCGTAGCATCGTCAGTCCACCGCTCATGGCAAAGGCAGTGAAATTGACAAGAAGAGCGGGGTAGTAGTTGCGCTAAGAAGGATAGCACGCTTTTCTGTACCTCTCTTTGTTTTAACTTTCTGAGCGTGTTTTTAATCCAAACATATCATATCTATATGTTTTTGGAATCAGGAACCGACAAGGAATAAGATGAAAGTGTTTTTAAATTGATTTGGACAATTTAATTTTGATAATAATTTGTATATATTTAATTTTCAGAGCTTGTTTTTAATCCAAATATAACATATTTATATGTTTTTGGAATCAGAAAATGATGGAGAATAAGATGAACGTAAATTTGGATCGTTTTATAAATTGTTATTTTTTTTTACAATTTTCAGATTTTTAATGACCAAAGTCGTTAATTAATTTTTAAGCCACCAAGCTGAAATGCAATACCGAAGTCCGGGCTTCGTCGAAGATTACTTGACCAAAATTTCAACCAATTTGGTTGAAAAATGAGGGCGTGACAGTGCCGCCTCAACTTTCACGAAAAGCCGGATATGACGTCATCAAAGACATTTATCAAAAACATGAAAAAAACGTCTGGGGATTTCATACCCAGGAACTCTCATGTCAAATTTCATAAAGATCGGTCCAGTAGTTTACTCTGAATCGCTCTACACACACACACAGACACACACACACGCACGCACATACACCACGACCCTCGTCTCGATTCCCCCTCTACGTTAAAACATTTAGTCAAAACTTGACTAAATGCAAAAACGACTGGGGATATCATACCCAGGAACTCTCATGTAAAATTTCATAACGATCGGTCCATAAGTTTACTCTGAATCGCTCTACACACACACACGCACAGACACACGTACACACACACACACACACACACACACACACACACACACACACACACACACACACACACACACACACACACACACACAAACAAACACCACGACCCTCGTCTCGATTCCCCCGCTATGTTAAAACATTTAGTCAAAGCTTGACTAAATGTAACAAAGAAGCAACACCGCAAACCCTCCTTGCTAAGCTTTACGCATTATCACCAAACTTTCTCCCATTTTGCGCACTGAGTTTACAATCATAATTATGCTCGAAGACAATTCTGTGTGAAGCGATACATGTCAGTTACACAATATGGCGGAAATCTGATCCGGGTTCTTCAGCAAAAAGTGGAACAAGATGGCGGCGTTCAGGATGACGCTGTCACGCCCTTCCTTCCACGTGGGCGAACAGATACGCGAGTTTAGCGCAAGAGAGATGGATAGGTTCATTTGCTAGCTTCAAGCTTCTACGATTTTCGTTGTTTGGAGAAGGGTTAATTGATATGCTAGTTGAAAGCAGTGGATGTTTGCTATGCCAAAAAAAGAAATTCCGCAGGGCGAAAAGCCGATAATATTTGCACTTTCATGCTGCGTCATCATCATCAATCAGGGTTTCAAATCACTTGCATCAGTGAGTCTGCGTTACTGTTTTTTGTTTGCGTGTTGTTGTTGTTGTTGTTGTTGTTGTTGTTGTTGTTGTTGTTGTTGTTGTTTCTTCTTCTTCTTTTGTTTTTGAGTCTCTGCTTTCGATTGTGTAGGTGTATGCGGACACCGTCATCAGTTTAGTTTAAAGGCATATGTACGCGCTCCCGTGTTTACAAAGTGTAGTTTGCCCATAATCGATGTCAAACGCACCATAAGACCATATAATGACGATATGTCACCATGCGCGGACCATAATACATGCATTACAGCTTGTTCTAGCCTCTGAAAAAGTGAGGATGTCAACAAAGCCGCGGTGTTAGCTCCCTTGCATCAACGTTACATGTGTTGCCAAATCTATAAATAGGACGATCCAGATCAAAATGAAAATTAACATATCTCAACATTGAAGGGGTCCTAGACCACAATATTTTGCAGGGAACTTAATTTAGCATGTCTCCAGCTGTTGGTAAAGCAATTAGCGTGTATAGTCATCGAGTACATATGGCTTTAAGAAAAACAAGTGTTAAAAAGCTCGTTTGTATTGCTCATGCCACAACCCTCGTAAAATACAACTTTGATTTGGTTTAATTTGATTTTTGAGGAACATTTCAGCATACACGATTAAGGGGTGCACGCAGAAGGCAAGACGTGTTACATATAAAGCGAAAATCAAGAAAGGTGCCGCTCACACGGCAGATTTTCTACCAACTTTCCCCCAACTTTCAGGCAATTTTAGTCGGCGCCTAGTCAATGAAAATCGTTGTCCCTGTGAACAGCGCAAACGCTCACGCTTTTTGGCAGACTTGAAGGCCAGTTCAGCTATCGAAACTACCTCCTATAGCGGGAAGAGTAATTTGGCTAGAGCTAACCAAAGATCTTGTATGCTACGCTAAGTTAGCGTAGCCTACAAGATCTTTGAGCTAACTAATCGGTAAGTGCGATAAGAAAAGTCTCTGCAAAAGCTGCCGAGTCGAGCAGCGCTCAACTGAGTTTGCGAGTCGAGGCTAAATCAGTCCTACATCGAACCTAAATCGTTCGGGCCGTTCACATGGCATGGCCCGTGTGTGTGTGTGTGTGTGTGCTTAGAGCAAGCCTTTTTAACGAAAGTTTTTGATTTAGCGCTATATAAATGTTCTTATTATTATTATTATTTTTCGCCGACTTGGCTTCAAACACTCGGGAGCGATTTCAAACCAACAAAAGGGGAAACAATGGTTGAAAGTCTGCCATATGAACGGCACTTAAAAAGAATATGCTGCGATCGCGCTACTAGCCACGTTTTAAAGCGTTAGTTTGTTTGTGGGGTTTTTCTTGTTATTTGTGTGTGTGTGTGTGTGTGTATGTGTGTGTGTGTGTGTGTGTGTGTGTGTGTGTGTGTGTGTGTGTGTATGTGTGTGTGTGTGTGTGTGTGTGTGTGTGTGTGTGTTATATTATAATATTTTTTAACAATAGGGTAGTGACAAATACAAATACAAGCAGACTTCCCTACTTATAGTTGTCAGCAATCCAGTCTGTTTTGAACATTGCAACAAGAAAACAGCCTTCCTTTCATTAGTCGCAGTACTCGCCTAGTTGTTAGACTTTGACGGCTTCACTGGCAGAAGCATTTGTCGGAAATTACGCTCCGAAATAGGTTCCGTTGGCGCTACGTTGTAGGGACATATATGTGTTTTCCACCCACACGTAAATACGACGTCACCAGTACATTTTGCTAATTAGACAATCACGAGTCCGTTGGCGAGGTCTTCCCTTTCACTGATGGTGTTTTCGGGCTGTTCCTCCGTCGATATTTGCAAATCAAAAAGATGCTGACTTTCAAATTACTATAGGAAGGCCCCTTAGGGCAGATTAGTCTATTGCGACAATGTCTGAAAAACGGGCCAAGTACGACTGGAAGGAGGTATTCTTGGCATGGAAAGTTTTGTGCTGACAAAACAGTGAAGTAACCTCAAAATATACATGATGTTCATGTAAACCTTAGGATCGTATTAAAGTAATGATAAAGAGTTTTAAGTTTTAAAATTTCGCTTGTTTGTTTGTTTATGTGTTCGTTCATTTGTTTGTTCGTTCGTCTGATTTCTGTTCGTTGGCTATGTAAGGGTCAATATTACACTCACTGAAAGATTTAAAAAAAAAGTATATATTATTATTATTTAGAAAAGTGGCTTTGTCATCATAGAGTTGAAACGACAACCCCAAAGTAGTGCTGTACTAAAGCGCCATCTTGAAACCTGAATCTTTTTAGAACAAGTTTCACTTCATAGATGAAACTTAAACAAGCTTAAAAAAAATAAAATGTAAAGCTCTTTTTTAAAACAGAAATGCAATTTACATTGCATTCAGACTTAGGGCAAATTGACGCCCACTCATCCAGGGGATGCTGTGATACGTTGGATCATTTTTGTTCGCAGCAGACTTCTTGTGTGTTTTAATCTGCCCGTTCGGGTCTTTGTCGTGTCTTGGTGTTAAAAATATCATTCAAGTCTTGGTTTTAAAAGAAAAAGAAAAACAATTCTTGCTCTCTTTTTCTCCTGGTTCTTGAGGCACATGCAAGGGGCTATCTTTGGTGATACAAGTCCAGTGTCAAAACACAAGAAAGGTAAGTTTACTATAAACTTTACTATAAACTTTACTATAAACTTTACTATAAACTTTACTATAAACTTTACTATAAACTTTACTATAAACTTTACTATAAACTTTACTATAAACTTTACTATAAACTTTCATTGTCGACAACCCGTAACATTTACAAGCACGTCGAGCTCGTGGCAAAAGAAGTGGACGGACATTCATGTAATAATGAGACAATCAAAAGAAACACTACGCTCAGTTATGTCGCAAGACAATCCAATTTTTCTAGTAGTTGTATTAGTTCTCATGTCGTTTTTGTGATGACGGGCGCAATGGCTTGGTGGTAAGACGCCGGCCTCCAAAGCGGAAGATCGTGGGTTCGAATCCCGGCCACGCCTGGTGGGTTGAGGTGATGTTTCCGATCTCCCAGGTCAACTTATGTGCAGATCTGCTAGTGCCTTATCCCCCTTCGCGTGTACACGCAAGCACAAGACCAAGTGCGCACGGAAAATATCCTATAATCCATGTCAGAGTTCGGTGGGTTATAGAAACACGAAAGCGGCGTATGGCTGCCTAAATGGCGGGGTAAAAACGGTCATGCACGTAAACTCCACTCGTGCAAAAACACGAGTGTACGTGGGAGTTTCAGCCCACGAACGCAGAAGAAGAAGAAGAAGTTTTTGTAATGAACACTTTCCGGTAAGTCACGTTCTCTACTAAAACACATTCACTCCTTCAAAACCGCCTGGCTCTTTTGTAAGCATTATGCAAAATCTGGGTCGGCCGCTTTTTGTCAGTGCAAGAAACTTTTAAGTCTGCTAACCCATGTCAGAACACAACAAGGCAGTCACAGACTTACAAATCAATTTAACTTTAAATCCCCAGCATGAGGAAGAAATACTCTTGTCAGGCCTCTAGAGGGGGTCTTTAAAACCAGTTGCCGAAATTTCAAATCCTGAAATAGCACGGGGGAGACACTCAAACCAAGGGAAACGACTCTTGTTCGCCGTTTAAAATTGCTTCCATCACTCAACTGTTCTGTCGAAAGGGGACGAGAGAGGTCGGTGCATAATTTTCGCATCAGAGGCAATTCCATGTTTGGACAGGAGATTGTTGCTTGCTGTAAACTCCACTCTAGAATATAGTGGTTGGTACAAAACGTTCGCATTTGAGTCCATTTTGTGTTCAGGCAGCAGAACTTAACTTGCTGAAAAATCTTCTATTGTTTGTATTTGAAAAACAAAACAAAACAAAAAAAACTCTTGTCTCGACAAAAGAAGTCGGCGCAAAAACTTTTGCGTTTGAGTCTGCTTGGACTTTAGACGGGAGATTGCTGTTTTGATGAAAAGAGATCTGTCTAAGGCAAACCCGCCACCAAACCCTTTGTTGCTTGCAGACGTTGTCATCACTAAGTTATTGTGCCCGTACAAAAAGTAAATCAACATGCAAACTCAAAAAACAAAAAATGTATGAAATAGAAACGTTTAATTGTGACAAAACAAAACGTTACGGTCGCTGTTCTTCGAGACATCGGTCTCGTAAGTGGACATGCAGACGAACACTTATAATATAGATAAAAACCTTATCTGACAAATTGTTCAGAAGCTCGTTCGGAAGACACAAGCGAGACAAGTTTTATTTTCTGTATTATAAGTGTTCCTCTGTATGCCCACGTGAAAGACCGCTGGGTCGACGATCAGTGACCGTAACGTTTTATTTTGCACAATTACACGTTCCTGTACCTTTCTTGTTTTTTTTATTCTGAGTTTTGGAACGTTGGCAGTCTATTTATTTTTGAATTTCAAGATACAAACTTCATCCCACGTGGTAGACGATTGACAATGGCGACCCGACTGCTCCAAATGAACCCCCGCACATGGACTGAGTGATCAGTCACTGACCCACACAAACCTCTCGGGACAAAGCATGACTGATGAGACTGATGAGACTGATGAGACTCGTATCTTATCTTTTGCTAATTTGCCCGCTGCGTTGTTCTCTCTCTCTCTCTCTCTCTCTCTCTCTCTCTCTCTCTCTCTCTCTCTCTCTCTCTCTCTCTCTCTCTCTCTCTCTCTCTCTCTCTCTCTCTCTCTCTCTCTCCCCCATGGCACATACTATTACACATGTACTTTTCGAAGAGTAGAGGACGGTCGAACGCACCAGCAATGTCATCTCCCGTAGGTACACACACACACACACACACACACACACACACACACATATATACACACACACACACATATACACACACACACACTCTCACACACACACACACGGGCGCGCGCGCACGCACACACACACACACACGCACGCACGCACGCACGCACGCACGCACGCACATACACACACACACACACACTGCATCTCTATCTTTCTCTCTTGTCACATACTACAGTACTACACAAATGCTTTCAGAAGAGTATGGAGGATGGCCGAACGCACCAGCACTGTCATCATCTCTGGACCCCCAAGCAGACGCCGCGGTTTGTCAGCGCAGACATAGTGAGGGTACAATAAAATACACGTCCCCATATTACAGGCCATCAGACGGAAAGGGCAGACGGTTTGGGCCGACAGTTTGGCAATAGGTCACAACAGTTATATGCACCCTAGGCGCTATTACCAACTTCCTGAGCAATTTGCGTTGTGGTGTACCATCAGACACAATGAAACTGTGGGCAATTTGTATACTTCTGTTCCCTTTTTCTTGCAGCATTAAAAGGCTATGTCGGTTAGGCACGCCAATTTCAGAAACGACTTCCAGCCCAAAAAGTCGATCAAAAAGTTGTTCCCCAAAAGCGGCGTATGGCTGCCTGAATGGCGGAGTAAAAACGGCCATACACGTAAAAACACACTCGTGCATAAACATGAGTGAGCGTGGGAGTGTCAGCCCGTGGACGAAGAAGAAGACGAAGAAGAATATCAAACAGCTTGGAATCCTGAAAGTATTGAGAAGAAAAAACAAAGTATGTCAAGGATGTTGTGTTCCGGACTATTCTTGTGTAGATTTTGATCGTGCAGACTAGCAAGTCTATTATGGGCAAACAGTGCTAATAATGATGATGAGGATCGTCTGTGGCTCAGACACAAAAGAGCGAGTGTTCAGACTTTGGGCAAATAACTCCTCCTTTGATATAATGAAGACGAAAAGAAACGTTGAAAATGTATGTTGAAGTTTGTTTTTCTTCAAGCATCTCATCTTTCTTAAAAATAAAAAAAAATTGAAATAGAAATAAAATAAAACATCAGTCCATCTTTAAATAAAAAATGTTTGCCATGTAAACAATCATGTTAACTAACACAGAGCTGCACAGACTTTTACATGAAGTACAACATTTCCTGAACCTTGGGCACTTATTTCGCAGGTGTAAGGTTTAAACTCAATTTACAGGCATGAGACCAAGGGTAGGGCGGATGGTGGCGAGAGAGGTGAAGGGACTGGGAATGTTTACAGTGCCGTGTGCTGGGCTGTGAGCAGTGCCCGCCAATGTTTAGCTCAGGCACCGTCGCGGCAGACGCGCCTAAGTTCTATGCAGGAAAATGCAGCGCGCTATTCTGGCCATCTCTAAGGCGGACTGATACCAAGAGGTGTAAGGTACACCCGCCTTCAGGCTCAGGCATTTTCAAACGCTCGACTCAAGACTGTTTAAGGCCCTCTCCGCCTCAGAAAAACAGTTCGCCTCACTGTCTCAGATCGGCCAGGAAATGACATGACATGGAATAAGACCATCCCTCCACTTGGTCACGTAACAACAATCAACAGCCTAACTGCTTGCTGTGATGAGTTGGACATTTTGGATAGCTTAATTTTCGAAAACGACACCTGTGCCTTTTACGAAATTATTTATGTTAAACAATATAACTGTTCACAGACACAGAGAGCACTCGGGCTGTTTATTTGTGGTATGTGACCAAGTGGAGGGATGGTCTTATCCCATGTCAAAGCCTGGTCAGATCTGAGACGATCAGGCGAATTGTTTTCTCAAGACGGAGTGGGCCTTTAACAAATGCAAAAACAAAACTAAAAGAGGGAAAAGAAAAAGACTGCCCACCTTGCACACTGGAGAATGTGACACGCGCCCAAGAGGAAGGATGCTTTACACAAGATTAAAGCACGGGCGAATCTAAACTTATTGCGACAAATTTCGCACTCAAATTAAAGCATTAATTCCCTTGTCATTTTATTCAAACTTTCTATGCCAGTTAAGGCCGTTCACTTGACTATCTGGATCACCTTTCGGATTAAAGTTGTTTTTTGACAGGGATCACGTGACCGCCGCTCAAATAAGGGTACTTCAAAAGAAGTTCATGTTGATTAACAAGATGCATATCTTTAAACAGTCACAGATTTGCCGCAGGCCAGAGGTAGGGACACAGCCTGAGATGTGCTGAACAGAAAGATTGCATCACGCCGAACAAGCACCTGCGCGCCACTTTAAGTTCCTGTCGCTAAGATTGATTGTTTAACAATGAAAACCAATTCTTGTCTCATCTAAAGAAATTGGTGGTTTGATTTACGGTTAAATATAAACAGAATTGAATTTAGCCAGGCAAATTCAATTTCCTCTATATTTCTTTTTTCTTTTCTTTGCCCGATAGATGTCACTTACTTTTCAGAAGATGCTGACATTTCTAACAACGTTTTGGTGGGTGTGCCCTAGGTTAGCTGGTTGATTAGTAATTTGGTTGCTTCCAGAGCGCTTGTTGGGGTGGTTGCATGGTTAATCTTTTGATTGCCTTGCTTGCTAGGCTGACTCGTTCGAACACACACACACACACACACACACATACACACACACACACACACACACATACAATGAGAAAAATCATATCGTGAAAGTAACTGCAATCTGAGTTCAAAAAGGCTCTTCGGGATCGCTCGAGTAACATGTACTCCCAGAGACATAACAGGAAAGACGACACCTAGCGACAGAAACAAGAAGGCTTTCAGACAGACCGGATGGAGTTGTCACTGGTATCAGGTCTGCCCGTCCAGAGTCCTGTGGATGATGTACATGAAACCAGACAACCAGGTTGTAAGTGCTCTTTGCGTGATCGATTTCAAACTGATCTTCTGTAGACTACTGAACGTTTTTTGTCAGTACAAAATCGCTGAAAATGTGTTGTCGTGTGACCTGCAGAAGTAACTCGTCGAGTTTCTGTCACGCATCAGCAGTTAGGGTTAATGGTAACAGGTGTGCTTATTATCATAAACCTGTGTTTTGTGTGTTTTGTCTCATTGCATTACCTAATAATTCTCAACAAATAATTATGTGGCTTATAATTGTTTAAAGGCAGGTTAGGTGCGTCAATGAAAATAAATCCATTTTAATGTATCCATTTTTTAATGTATCCATTTCAATGAAGTGATTTTATGTTTGTTATTATTATTGTTATTAGAAACTGCCTTAACGAATGGGACCGATCCAGACATGACAACGCGATTAAATATGATTAGGAAGAACAATAGTTAAGGGTCCTATTATAAGATGTTTGGTGGCTTGTTGACAGACCAGCTTTTTTGTTGGTCCAAGGGGACCACATCGTCTTTTTTTTCATCTTTATCGACCAAGGCCGAAGGCCGCGGTTGATAAATATGAGACAAAAGGCGATATGCTCCCCGAGGACCAACAACAAAGTGCTGGTCTGACAACAAGCTACCAAACATCGTTTTTGTCATCATTTTGGTTGTGCAACAAAATGCACAATAACCCACAGGGAGACGAATTTTTAGAATCCAACTCCGGGCCACAAAGCATCGTCACAGTAGCACGAGATAACACGTCATATTAGACGTCAAACGTAGCTTGTTGACGCTTTTCTTCCAGTCTGAAAATGTACAGAGCTGCGATCATACCTGTGAATTCAGTAAGTGTTGAGCATATTTCTTTTCTTTTAAGTGTTTATGACTTTTCGTTGTGGATTTTGCGATTACAGAGATAAGTTGCAAATTGACCATGAGTCGCCGCGGTAATTATCAACATTGATTGGGTCTTTGAGAGTGAATGCTTACAATCGTTGTCCTCGGAAACACAAATCCAAAGCCACGATGGTTCCACACATCAAACAATCAGCCTGATTGGCTTTTTCTTTGACAATCCACGTTTCACATGAAAGCTCAAACCCATTCACCACCTCGAGTTATTGCATGGGGAACATGAGATTTATTTACCAGGTGTTTGTGAATGAAAACTCGTGAAAATGATGACAATATAAGATGTTTGATGGGTTGTTGACAGACCAGCTTTTTTGTCGGTCCGAGGGGGAGCATATCGTCTTTTGTTTCATGATTATTGACCAAGGCCGAAGGCCGCGGTCAATGAATATGAAACAAAAGTCGATATGCCCCCCGAGGACCGACAAAAAAGCTGGTCTGTCAACAAACTATCAAACATCGTTTTTGTCATCATTTTGGTAGTGAGAAAATAAGTGCACAATCAACCCAGGGAGCCATGCTTTGAAACACGGGTTCCGTGCTGATAACCACACGAGTCCCGGTTTGATAACCACTGGCAATCAAAGATGGCGTTTGAAAGCAACTTTCTGTGTTTTTGAGTTCATTAAATGTTGGGATGAATATGTCAGGTTTGAGGATGCACAGTTCTGTAGGTTCATCTCGGTATTCCACCCCCTCGGCTTTCTGTTGTAAATATTAAGCTGAGTAATCGAATGTGGAAGCTACGTTTGGTCAAAGGTCACAGAAGATTTGCGTCGTGCAGCGAAGGAAAGAATCGCGATCTTGTTTCCGACTCGGTACCTCTTTGTTTTTCATTGAGACCTGTCATTCTGCTTGCTCGGCTTTGTTAGATGTTTGCATATCTTGTTGCTATTTTCTTTGCTTTAATTATTGTTTCTTATTTGTGCTTCGTTTATCGATACAACGTCTTGTGCACGGGTCAAAAAATGTGTGTCAGGTGTCGTTTTACTTGAACTTGACGTTCGTGTTTCTCCGAACGTCTGTGTATCGAAACACAGATACACGCACTCCACGACTCTGTAAGAAGACAAAACATATCGCTAGGTTTCATTTGTTTTTGATGAATGTATGACCTTTCATGAAGTAGCTTTGTTTTTTGTTTACTTTTGCCAGTTTGCCAGTTCGTTTTTTGAACTTTGCAAAGCAGTGTCGTGTCGTCTGTTTAGGTCTGGGGAAACACCAATGAAAAGAGCCGAAGAATCCCCGAGCGTTTCTATTGGGTTTGCTTTTGATTATCCATGTATAACCTGCTTCCTGCAACTATGGTAACCGGGGAATTATTGCCTGGGGAACATGAGATTTATTTCCCAGGTGCTTGTGAATGAAAACTCGTGAAAATGATGACAAAAACTATGTTTGGTGGTTTGTTGACAGACCAGCTTTTTTGTCGGTCCTCGGGGGGCATATCGACTTTTGTTTCATATTTATTGACCGCGGCCAAGGTTTGCGTTCGTCGTCCTGGTTTTAACCGTGTTTTTTGTTTGATTTTGTTTTTGTTTTTTGTGTGTTTGGTTCCGGTATCTATCAACAGAATGGCACAGAATCAAGTTATGACATTTGCCGTGTGAGCGTGCGTTCTGCTTTCTTATTGTCGCAGCTGTTAATGCAATCACAAAATATTACCTAAGTTTCATCTTCATAAGTGTTCTTGTCTGTTTCTGTTTGTCTCTGTCTATCTCTCTGGGTTTTCTCTCTCTCTCTCTCTCTCTCTCTCTCTCTCTCTCTCTCTCTCTCTCTCTCTCTCTCTCTCTCTCTCTCTCTCTCTCTCTCTCTCTTTCTCACTCTCGCTCCCTCTCTCTATCTATCTTTCTCTCTTTCTCTTTCTCGCTCTCGCTCCATCTCTCTATCTATCTTTCTCTCTCTATCTTTCTCTCTCTCTCTTTCTCGCTCTCGCTCCCTCTCTCTATCTATCTTTCTCTCTCTATCTTTCTCTCTCTCTCTCTCTCTCTCTCTCTCTCTTTCTCGCTCTCGCTCCCTCTCTCTATCTATCTTTCTCTCTCTATCTTTCTCTCTCTCTCTTTCTCGCTCTCGCTCCCTCTCTCTATCTATCTTTCTCTCTCTATCTTTCTCTCTCTCTCTTTCTCGCTCTCGCTCCCTCTCTCTATCTCT
>NW_027127147.1:17500-20000 GCF_037325665.1 Littorina saxatilis
CAAATATAAAACGAAGACAATATTGTTTGCCTGTGTCATGCTCCTTTTTTTGTCAATAGCCCAATTTTGAAATGGAACAAAATTCAATTGAGCATAATTATGATATTGCAATTTCGGAATCCGATCTGATTTATGATAGTGCGTGGTTCAACTGTTTCTGGGTTTGTGGGGATTGCCTTTGACAATTTTGCAACTGTCAGAAACGTTGACTTGATTATATTCTTTTGGGCTAAGTTTACGTCTCCATTACAGGCCTTGACAGGTAATGCAAGACTATTGGAGTGACAGTTGTAACGTTTCGCTCCGATAGTTGACAAAACGTCGGAATTTATTTCAAATCGTCGTTAGGCTACTTGTACCTGGCCCTCATTACGGTAGAATTGCCGAACTATTTTCATGGCAAGATGCTGCTAGGTTTCGCCAAGGACTGCTAAACACTTTTGAAAATTGCCAAAACATTTAATATTTCGGCAAACTCTCCAAAGAAATTAAATCATCCCAACTCACTCAGTGACATTTATCTAATGCAAATAACAGTTTACTTCCGGGCCCTGCTCGTTTTGCCTCGTTTTGACTTAACCGGAAATGACGTACTGCGCGTCGCGTCTTTCGCAGACCCAATGTCTGTCAAGCAGTGTCACTTTCAGCTGGGACTGAGAAGTTGATATCCCAGCAGAGACTGGCGCGACACACCGGGCAGTGCTTAGTCCATTTACATACAAACAAGTGTCATCTATCCGAAGCAAGAGACGGGTATGCTCTCTCACGTCCCAATCGCTGTGTGTATTCGTCTAGCCAGGCTATGTCTCTTGCGGTAATTGTCCAAAGTAAGCAGCAAAGTGGCTTTGTTTGACCCGCTGATTTAAGCAGAGCTACCCCCCCCCCCCCCCATCCCCCCACCCAACCCCGCGCCAAAACAAAAGTAGCAGGAAAAAATGGCCTTCTCCATAAATTGACACCAACACCGAATTCGCTCCATGAGTTGTACTGCAGGGTGTTATAGGGCACTTTTTGGTTGAAAAAATAAATAGCAGAAAAACTTCGCAGAACTCAATTATTACACACTTCTCTCTGCAGCTGCAGTTTTAATGATTAAGAGGGTCTTGGTGCCACTGAGTTGTATTCCAACTAGCTGTTACAATTGTTTTACGTCTTTTACGGGGCATCTTAGAGTGCATCATCGTATGTGTGTGTTAACTTAATACATGAGCGTTGATAACCTCCATATGTTTTCTGAAGCTTAAAAACAAAATGCAAAGGAGGGACCTATGAGCAACAAATGTTAAAACCTAAGACAAGACATGCGCATTTTCAAAACGTTCTTGTTTGTTTGTTTGTTTGTTTGTTTGTTTGTTTGTTTGTGTGTGTGTTTGTTTGTTTGTTTGTTTGTGTGTGTGTTTGTTTGTTTGTTTCATTGTTTGTTTCATTGTTTGTTTGTCTGTTTGCTTGTGTTCCAGACTTACGTCTTTGACGATATCAAAATGATCTAAAATTAAGTCGAGATATTATTAAAAAAAACTAATCAAGCTTTCCCACTCCTAGATCGATTTAATTGTTTAAGCTGACACAAATATGATACTCCAAGAAGCAAGATCCCGCTGATGTATTGACCTGATTTAATTTGAGTCTGTATGTACATGTAAGCCAACCACCCTCCTCATCATACTGAAAAATCTGCACCACTAATAAAGCCGAATGTCCGTAAACTAGATTTCTTTTTTGTCTCTCTTGCAATTTGAAACAATCTTCTAATCATTATTCACCTTCTTTTCTTTTCCCTTTTTATATTTAGTCAAGTTTTGACTAAATATTTTAACATCGAGGGGGAATCGAAACGAGGGTCGTGGTGTATGTGTGTCTGTCTGTGCGTGTGTGTGTGTGTGTGTGTGTGTGTGTGTGTAGAGCGATTCAGACTAAACTACTGGACCGATCTTTATGAAATTTGACATGAGAGTTCCTGGGTATGAAATCCCCGAACGTTTTTTTCATTTTTTTGATAAATGTCTTTGATGACGTCATATCCGGCTTTTCGTGAAAGTTGAGGCGGCACTGTCACGCCCTCATTTTTCAACCAAATTGGTTGAAATTTTGGTCAAGTACTCTTCGACGAAGCCCGGGGTTCGGTATTGCATTTCAGCTTGGTGGCTTAAAAATTAATTAATGACTTTGGTCATTAAAAATCTGAAAATTGTAAAAAAAAATAAAAATTTATAAAACGATCCAAATTTACGTTTATCTTATTCTACATCATTTGCTGATTCCAAAAACATATAAATATGTTATATTCGGATTAAAAACAAGCTCTGAAAATTAAATATATAAAAATTATTATCAAAATTTTTTTTTCGAAATCAATTTAAAAACACTTTCATCTTATTCCTTGTCGGTTCCTGATTCCAAAAATATATAGATATGATATGTTTGGATTAAAAACACGCTCAGAAAGTTAAAACGAAGAGAGGTACAGAAAAGCGTGCTATGCAGCATAGCGTAACCACTA
>NW_027127147.1:25000-74011 GCF_037325665.1 Littorina saxatilis
TCTCCAAAAGAGTTTTGCCACATTCACAGGCCACAACACGTAAAACAAATCATATTTCATAGACATCCGGCGAAGTAGAAAAAAACTGTTCTTGAAATGGTTAAATGGAAACTAAACACACCCATCCCCCCCCCCCCCACCCCCCACCCCCCACCCTAGAAAATGAATATCCGAATGGGAAAGGAGTTGAAACAATTTTAAACACCCAAATAAAAATCAAAACGCCGACACATATTTAAATAAAGTATCAAATTAACTGCCTTTAGAAAAACTTAAACAGATTTGGCAAATCGCTTCCGAAAGTGCTGCCGTTTCCGCAAAATCGACACGATATATTCATGGTTCTTTTCCCTCTATCTTCTTAAACAACAAAATTAATTACAAAAAATAAGAGTCTTTACAAACAGGAGTGCCTCTCGTGAGTTAGTCCATGTTCCCAAAGTGGAAGTGAAGGTAAGCAGGCTGTTTACAACCGCGATAATGGCAAACAACATTCCAAGCACCCCAAAAAAGATTCTTCTGGAATGTTGACGAAAGACTGGATGAAATGTAGGCTTAAGGTGCTGCACACATGGTAAGCATTATACCGTTTATTTGACACTAGTGTTACTCATGTTCATTTGAACACTAGTTTTTACTTTTAGTCAAGTTTTGACTAAATGTTTTAACATAGAGGGGGAATCGATACGAGGGTCGTGGTGTATGTGTGTCTGTGTGTGTGTGTCTGTGCGTGTGTGTGTGCAGAGCGATTCAGAGTAAACTACTGGACCGATCTTTATGAAATTTTACATGAGAGTTCCTGGGTATGAGATATTCCCAGACGTTTTTTCATTTTTTTGATAAATGTCTTCGATGACGTCATATCCGGCTTTTTGTAAAAGTTGAGGCGGCACTGTCACACCCTCATTTTTCAATCAAATTGATTGAAATTTTGGCCAAGCAATCTTCGACAAAGGCTGGACTTTGGTATTGCATTTCAGCTTGTAGACTTAAAAATTAATTTATGACATTGGTCATTAAACATCTGAAAATTGTAATTAAATATTGTTTTTTATAAAATGATCCAAAATTACGTTCATCTTATTCTTCATCATTTTCTGATTCCAAAAACATATAAATATGTTATATTCGAATTAAAAACAAGCTCTGAAAATTAAAAATATAAAAATTATGATTAAAATAAAATTTCCGAAATCGATTTAAAAACAATTTTTTCTTATTCCTTGTCGGTTTCTGATTGCAAAAACATATAGATATGTTATGTTTGGATTAAAAACACGCTCAGAAAGTTAAAACGAAGAGAGGTACAGAAAAGCGTGCTATGCAGCACAGCGCAACCACTACCGCGCTAAACAGGCTCGTTAATTTCACTGCCTTTTGCACGAGCGGCGGACTATGGTCATTGTGAAAAAATGCAGTGCGTTAAGTTTCATTCTGTGAGCTCCACAGCTTGACTAAATGTAATAATTTCGCCTTACGCGACTTGTTATTATGTGTGCTACTTTTACCAGTAGAACTATGTATTGTTATATTACACTGTGTTCAAAACTGGTTACAGAAATGTTTTTGAAAGTGGAACACTTCTTTTTAGAGTGAATACATAATTTTATTACCTGCATTTTAAAACAAAACATGGATAGTTACATGATCTAACCAAGCAACAATAACTTCACCAACCAGTTTGCTTAAATATGTGTATTTATCAATTATTTCAATGGAAACTACTTTCTAAACCTTGAAAATTTAGGAAACTAATGACTCTCTAATCATCACTTCAGCCTGGCACCAGAGACTAATCTACTTTCTCCCGCCCCTTTCCTCTGGGATGCTATCACTAATCCTGACAACACTAATTATGGCTGACGCAAACAGGAACTCTGTGCAGGTAAGTTTAATGACCTTATGATTAATCGCTTGTCATACCGCTTCCCGTTTTTGTGAGACTCAGCGGTTTGACTAAAACTGCCCCTAACATCTTTTCTACGACTAATCAAACGTCCTTGGATTCTTTGAAACAACCACATTCCGAGCCGCATGGGGCCAAAACGCATTACACGGCGTAAATAAACACACTTTCCATTGGAGAATATTGTCCGTCTCAAAAGACCACCAAATACAGTATTTAGGTTTGCATGAGGGAACGGTCAAATACTAATTCTAAGGCATTATCCTGTAAGGTGCTATCTATTCAGCTCCCAAACCAATCTCTTTGGGCGATTTCAAATCTGACCTTCAAGCAAAAGCGCGTGACTGAAATACGACTTCTCATGGGCAAAAGGCAGTTAATAGGGCGGAATTCAAAACAAAGCGATAGCCGCGGGGAAGGCTGTGCGGAGAAATCATAGTATTGGAGTAACATCCTAACACAGCCGTTTCAAATTCAAATAAGTGAGTGATCAAACGCATATTTGAAGGTAGCCAATTCCTGATGTATTAGAACTTTTTTCTTTTTTTTTAAACAAACAAAATTGTATCGCTCTTGGGCCGATTAAAGACATTTTGATTGTGTCCATTGTCTCCCTTTAAGTTTGGGAATGTTCCAGAACAATCATGTTATTCTTAGAGGCAGGGATAGGGGGGTGAAAGCACTCACGCACACACGCATGCATGCATGCAGGCGCACATGCATGCGCGCACGCATACACACACATGCATGCACGCACGCACGCTCGCTCGCACGCACATATGCACGGGCACACACACACGCGCGCGCGCATACGACATAAGCAGAAACGAAAGCCATTTTACTCTACAAGAAAAGCTGAGAGAGACAGGCAAAGGAACTCCGCTGTAGATAGTGAACAAGAAAGCCAGCAGGCAATGTGAAAGCGGCAAGAAATCGAAGTTGTGCGAGCGTGAGTGTGCGCGTGCGCGTGTGTGTGTGCGCGCGCGCGCGCATGTGTGTGTGTGTGTGCATGTTTGTGTGTGCGTGCGTGTGTGTGTGTGTGCGTGTGTGTGTGTGCGTGCGTGCGTGCGTGCGTGTGTGAGTGTGTGTGTGTGTGAGTACGTGTGTGTGTGAGTGTGTATGTGCGAGTGTGTGTGTCACTTCCTCCCAAAGCTCACTTAGACAGTGTTCAATTAGAAAATCGTTTTAAATTAGTAGTCAGCTCATTTAGGCAGTGTTTCACTTTGAGAGCATGCTCCTTTCAAGCCTTTTTATCTCACGAACTTTTGTTTCCCCCTTCGTCAAGAAAAGATAATTGGATAAAAGAAAGTAACAAGTGAGCGTGAGAGAGGGAGAAAGAGAGAGAGAGAGAGAGAGAGAGAGAGAGAGAGAGAGAGAGAGAGTGAGAGAGCGAGAGAGAGAGAGAGAGAAAGAGAGAGAGAGAGAGAGAGAGAGAGAGAGAGAGAGAAAGGGGTTGGGGGGGGGGGGGTACACAGAGAGGCAATCGTAGAGAAACTAAATGTGTCCGCTCGTTGGACCACTTACAAGAATAAATGTCCTGCTCCTCGTTATGTATTGACCGTAGCTCGTTAACGAAAATGTCAGTTTCTCGTTGACCTTTCAAAGAAAGGTTTTACACTTACCCGTTAAGACTGCAACAGTTCCATCTCTCTGTCTGCTTGCGTGTCTGTCTTCCTGCCTCGTCTGTCTGTCTGTCTGTCTGTCTCTGTGTTTGTCGGTCAGACTATCTGAAAGAAATCAGAAACATATAGATTGTTAACGTCAAGGATCCAAGCACAAGGAAGGTGAGTTTGTGGAACGTTTAGACAAAACAAAACACTCACACGACCCTCGATCTGTAAAGTGGACCAATTCGATACAAAACAGACTATTAACATAACGAAAGGGTGATATTTAACAAACAGATACACAACAGTCAGTTAAATATAGTGAAATGGTGATAGTGGACGAACAGACACACAACAGACAATTAATATAATTATTGAAAGGGTGAAAGAAGACAACCAGATTCACAACAGACAATTAATATAACATATGAAAGGGTGAAAGAAGACAACCAGATACACAACAGACAATTAATATAATTATTGAAAGGGTGAAAGAAGACAACCAGATACACAACAGACAATTAATATAATTATTGAAAGGGTGAAAGAAGACAACCAGATACACAACAGACAATTAATATAATTATTGAAAGGGTGAAAGAAGACAACCAGATACACAACAGACAATTAATATAACATATGAAAGGGTGAAAGAAGACAACCAGATACACAACAGACAATTAATATAACATATGAAAGGGTGAAAGAAGACAACCAGATACACAACAGACAATTAATATAATTATTGAAAGGGTGAAAGAAGACAACCAGATACACAACAGACAATTAATATAATTATTGAAAGGGTGAAAGAAGACAACCAGATACACAACAGACAATTAATATAATTATTGAAAGGGTGAAAGAAGACAACCAGACACACAACAGACAATTAATATAACATATGAAAGGGTGAAAGAAGACAACCAGATTCACAACAGACAATTAATATAATTATTGAAAGGGTGAAAGAAGACAACCAGATTCACAACAGACAATTAATATAATTATTGAAAGGGTGAAAGAAGACAACCAGATACACAACAGACAATTAATATAACATATGAAAGGGTGAAAGAAGACAACCAGATTCACAACAGACAATTAATATAACATATGAAAGGGTGAAAGAAGACAACCAGATTCACAACAGACAATTAATATAATTATTGAAAGGGTGAAAGAAGACAACCAGATTCACAACAGACAATTAATATAATTATTGAAAGGGTGAAAGAAGACAACCAGATTCACAACAGACAATTAATATAACATATGAAAGGGTGAAAGAAGACAACCAGATACACAACAGACAATTAATATAACATATGAAAGGGTGAAAGAAGACAACCAGATTCACAACAGACAATTAATATAACATATGAAAGGGTGAAAGAAGACAACCAGATTCACAACAGACAATTAATATAATTATTGAAAGGGTGAAAGAAGACAACCAGATCCACAACAGACAATTATTAATATAACATATGAAAGGGTGAAAGAACTTAGAAGACGAACAAAATAATACACAACAGACAATTAATCTAATGAAAGGGTGAAAGAAGATGAACGGATACACGACAAACAATTATTATAACGAAAGGGTGAAATAAGACGAACAGATACACAACAGAAAATTAAAATAATAAAAAGGTAACGATGAACGAACGGATACACAACAGACAATTCATATAATGAAAGAGTAATAGTTGGACATTTAAGTTATCTACGCACGGTACTTGCATGGAATGTCTTTACGATTAGGAGGGGGGGGGGGGTCATACCAGAGAACGTTTAAATAAATCCTAAAAAAAACGCGAAAAACATACGCGTTTGACAAAGTCTTGCGGGTGGACAAAGAGATCTTCAACGACGTGAAATACAAAGTAAGGCGAGTCGAACTGAACTATACAGCCCGATTCGTTTAAACTGTGGTTCATTTCTAACCAATGATATTTACAGAGCCGCGACATTCGGTATGTAAGGAAGAAGCACAATAGGTTATAATAATTATGAAGGGGCGGATATTATTCTACAATGCATACTTTTCATACCAATAATGACAAACAATGTAAAATGATACATATGTAGAGGGTGGGAGACACAGAGAAAAAATAAAGAAAGAGAGGGGGGGGGGGGGACAGACAGACAGACAGACAGACAGAGGGGGGGGAGAGAGAGAAGAGAGAGAGAAAGGGAAAGGGGAGAGAGGGGGGGGGGGAGAGAGTGCATCCACTAAAGGTCAACTCAATGTTTCGAGATATAAAAATAAAAAAAACATTCACACAATCTCATCAAAAACGCTACTATTCAACATAAATCAACCAATAATTAAATATATATATATATATATATGATAAACACACAAATGAAAACCGCCCCTTCCTCCCCTCCTACCCGCCTCGTTGAAGCTTAATGAGCAGGTAACGAAGAAAGGGAGGGGCCAGGAAGGGGGAGATCCTCCCACTGTACCGTAAATCGATTTAACAGGTCGCAAACTAAGGGAGATCATCCCTTTTCTCTCCCTTTTCTTCCAGCGGATAATTCACTTCCACCGACGCTGCAGGAAGTAGTGTTTTGTATTCTGATCATTTTGCCAGAGAAATTGGGAATAAACAGGAAAATCTCTTGATTTTGATAATGAAATGCATCGTTGATAACTTTTTAATTTCTATTGGGGGTCAAATCTGTGAATTTGGGAAGAGGGAGATAATGGCGGAGATTGGAGTAAGGGTATTCTGGTATAGGGAAGGATTGGGTGCATGCATGCATACGGCGCGTGAACGTAGCTTGACTTAAAGATGCTGGTCCGCTCAAAGCACTGTTGAAGCAGCGGCTTATCTTTGTGTCGTATATAAGGATATAAACAGTTAAAACAATAATAAAACAATCCCACAGATGACATTTCCCGTGATCACGTTCTGGGGCTAAAGGCTGTGTGCGGTATGTCAAATTGGAATCAAATACCGTGTTTAAAATGTCCTTACTTATTCAAACACAATGTCTTGACGCTAACTACTCTCTCTCTCTCTCGCTCTACCTCCGTCTGTCTGCCTGCCTGTCTGACTTTCTGTCTGTTTATCTGTCCGTCTGTCTGTCTGTCTTTCTGTCTTTCTGTCTGTCTGTTTGTCTGTCTGTTTGTCTGTATGTCTGTATGTCTGTCTGTCTGTCTGTCTGTCTGTCTGTCTGTCTATCTGTTTTTCTGTCTGTCAGTTTTTCTGTCAGTCTGTCTGTCTGTCTGTCTGTCTGTCTATCTGTCTTTCTGTCTGTTAGTCTGTCAGTCTGTCTGTCTGTCTGTCTGTCTGTCTGCTCTTATGTCCGTCCGTCCACCTGTGTGTCTGTCCCTTGTCTTGGTCCGCCCGTCCGTTTGTCCGTCTTTCTATTAACGTGTCTGTCCAACCGACTGTTCTTGTGACTGAATGTCGTCGTCTCCTTCCTGTCTTTACCAGCCCACAAACCTGCTTGAAAGAAACTGCCGTCGATCACTTTGAGTCGTAAACAAAGCTTCTTCGTGTTAATGCTTGTTATTCTCTCACGTGCCAGGAGATTGGTTCCCGGCCCATAACTTTCACTTACTTTATTATATACATGTCGAATGCATGAGGAGCGCTTAGTTCCCCTTGTTTCTCAGATCGAACAAAAATGGTTGCTAAGATCAAACATGATCCAATCACAAATGCTGATGACGTCATAGAGTGTGAGAAGCAGAGAGTTTGATCACAAGAAACTGTGAAAGTTCAAACTTTTGTTGAGATAAAAAAAAAAAAAAAAGCTACCACCACAAAACATCAGAAAATCTCAAACCAATGCAATACACTGTGAAAGTTCAATCCAAGAAACTGTGAAAGTTCAAGCTTGTGTTCCTCAAGAAATCCAAACAGCTACAGCCACAAAATATCAGACAACCTCAAAGCAATCCAAACAGCTACAGCCACCAAATATCAGACAACCTCAAAGCAATCCAAACAGCTACAGCCACCAAATATCAGACAACCTCAAAGCAATCCAAACATAACTCGACGAACGACCGCAGTAGCGTCAATAAAAATGGCGAAGGAAGTCTCTATTGCGTCTTACAGAAAGCGGAAGTTGTTTTTCGTGCTGCCGTCCCCTTTGCTGCAAATAAATTCCAATCATCAAAAAGAACTGACAACGATGAAACGTGATCCGACATATTTTATGAAGTGAGATAGGGAGGAGGGGAGAGAAGCTTATTATGGGTGTTGGCAGTTCTTGTTGGTATTTGTCATTGGCCTTCTGGGTAAGAGAAGAGGGGGTGGGGTGGGGTGGGGAGGGGGGGGGCTGGTGAGGGGAGAAGGGCGCACAGGGTTGTGTTGTTCTCGTTTGAATTTTTCATTAGCTTTCTTGGATAGAGTGGATTCAATCTTGAAATGCGAGAGCACGCTTAGAATAAAATCGTGTTTGACAAGCAATTTGACACTCTAAAATCGATTCTTTGGGACACAACCAAATTGTCTGGACAAGTGTTTGTGAAACAAACATATGCTATAAACATGATATATAAGGATTAACAACGGTGGTCACAGGTGTTTTGTAAACTGTTATTTCTTGAAAAAAATCGTATGACTCTTAAAAAACGAGTCAGCCACTATAGCAACTTATCAACTATAAACTGCAATCAATATCGTAATCGTGGCGCTGATGACTAGTTCACGATTCACTTTAAAGTGTTTTAATATTCAAGGAGTTTACCAAATAAGGGTAATGTGGACAATGCTTTGTATACGTAATAACAAGCATTATTCTCCTCATATGCTTCTTTACCTCTGTAAACTTGTAGGGCTAGTTATTTTTCGATTAACACCCAGCAACCAAACAAATAACGAGCCAGCAACAGCCTGAATCCTCGATAGCGCATGGGTTAAGAAACTGTTCTGTGTCGGCACTACTTTTGCGACTGAAAAGTTCCGAACGCTCTAATGTACGAAATATACATCTCTGGAGCAAACAAAACGAACGTACCGTATTTAAACTAGCACCTACAGGCTTGAACACATGAATCTCTGTATAAAATCCATGAGTTCGGTTGTTTTTTGACTCGAAATCTAACAATCACCCGGCAAGCAAGTTTGTTTGTTTGTTTGTTTGCTTAACGCCCAGTCCACCACGAAGGGTGATATCAGGGCGGTGCTGCTTTGACATTTAACGTGCGCCACACACAAGATAGAAGTCGCAGCACAGGCTTCATGTCTCACCCAGTCACATTATTCTGACACCGGACCAACCAGTCCTAGCACTAACCCCATAATGCCAGACGCCAGGCGGAGCAGCCACTAGATTGCCAATTTTAAAGTCCTAGGTGTGACCCGGGCGGGGTTCGAACCCACGACCTCCCGCTCACTGGGCGGACGCCTTACCACTAGGCCACCGTGTTGCGGTGGCAAGCAAGTTCCAAGGCAAGTAACTCTCACACTGTGTCTAGCGACAAGAGTAGTTCCCCTTTCAAATTTCTGTGCATACAGTTTCTTCGACAAAAGACAACAATCCGACGGTCAGTTTTCAACAATATTTCATTTAATAAACAGATCACACGCAACCAAATGCACACATCCCATCAATTTTAAGAACATAAAGCGGTGTCATACACTATTTTGCCCCAGAAAACCAAACTTCATACAGTATTTAACGTTGGAACACGGTTGCAAAAGTTCGTCTGCTTAATCCTATTCGGCGAAAAAAAATTCCTTAGCGATACCAAAACATGAACCGAACACACAATATCTGCCTTTACCACCACAGCAGAATAACAACGTAACTGTGTAGTTGGTTTTAGTCCAAAACAGGGAAACTGACAAGAAGTGTTAACTGTACAACAGCACATTAATTAATCGCCTGCGCAGGTAGACTTATTGAGGGAATGGGTTGATCAAACTTTAGCACAAAAACTCCTCTTTTCTCTGATTAACTGAAGAAAGAAGGAATAAAGAGGTTACACACCTCGTCTCAGTAAATATTACAAATAATGGTAACGCTGAAGCTCGCATTTTTCATGATCTGCTAACTTCGACCATTATTTGTAATATTCACTGACACTCGGCATGTAACCTCTACTTATTTTGATAACAAAAAGAACAAGGAACCTAACAACAACAGACCAAGTACAAAATACAGAAAAATGATAGGCTCATTCAAACAACTAATGCACACAAGCGAAACTGATTTACATCTGCACATTAATCGTTCCCAATATACTCCCCAGCCCCGTTCCCATCTCAGTGCAGCAGCACCCCACATCTCTCTTTCTCTCTCTTTCTCTCTCTCTCTCTCTCTCTCTCTCTCTCTCTCTCTCTCCCCTCTCTCTCTCTCTCTCTCTCTCTCTCCCCTCTCTCTCTCTCTCTCTCTCCCTCTCTCTCTCTCTCTCCCCCCCTCACTCTCTCTCCCTCTCTCTCTCTCCCCCCTCTCTCTCTCTCTCTCTCTCCTCTCTCTCTCTCTCTCTCTCTCTCTCTCCTCCCCCTCTCTCTCTCTCTCTCTCTCTCCTCCCCCTCTCTCTCTCTCTCTCTCTCTCTCTCTCTCTCTCTCTCTCTCTCTCTCTCTCTCTCTCTCTCTCTCTCAGGCTCTCTCACACATACTGCCTTACTTTTGCTATACCGTAATTTTCCTTTTGTCAATGAACAATAACAAGTCTCCATTCTGCTTGTTACAAAACAACTGCTGTGACACTACTTTTTGCAAATTTACCGACACGCAAGCATACTTCGCGCAAGCTGTTTCAGTACGCAGATTTATATCAGGCGGCAAAAACAATAAAATGACAACATATGTACACACGTTCAGGGCTGCATGTCGCGCCTCTAAATCATGATTGCTTAATATATGTTTTATGTCTGTAAATACTGACAGGAAGAGAGACACCGTGAAATGATAAGTGGAACTTTGGGAGAATAAAACAAAGTGCCCTACAGAAATAACGTTAGCATGTGTTGTACGCATGTTATGTATACTCTCTACCTTTATCATTGCGCGTGTTTTAGTCGACTGGAGGGAGAGGCAAAGATTTGACACATGTCCAGCCTTGTAAAACTAAATATGCGATTTGCTTATGTTATAGTTTTCTGTCCATGACATCTGTCCTTGCTGACTTACCATGGACTCGTGAAACAGAAATCATATAAGTTCAGTTAAGATAATGAGACATTTGCATCGGGTATTATGTCCAAATACGCCTCATTATAATGCTGCGTCGCTCAAAAGAAATAACGGTTTTAGGCGTGACGAAAAAAAGAACAGGGCCGGAGTACGGTGTTAAATACAAGACTTATTGTACAACCATTTGGAAAATACATACATTCCCGGTGGCGACTCACATTGAACGAAATCGTTTTTCTCCTGTTTTGAACTTGCCAGTGTTACAGCGAAGAGCTGAGTACGTCCCGCACTTCGCTTTGTTTACATCACGTGGCACCCCAAACTAAGGACAAAATCGAAAAACAAAGAAACTGCCAACGTTCCAAAATTCAGAATCAAAAAACAAGAAAGGTAGGTTGTTGGAACGTTTGTTATTGACAAAACAAAACATTCACAAATATATCGACCCAACGGTTTTTTAAGTGCACAGACAAACAATAACGAAAACTTTTTTTCTGAATTTTTCGTCATATAATCATTCATTCGCTTGCGGCTTCGTGGCAAGCGGAAGAAAAAATCAGCCAGATAAGTTTTCGTTATTGTTTGTCTGTGCTGGTCGATATATTTGTGAATGTATTGTTTTGTCAATAACAAACGTTCCAACAACCTACCTTTCTTGTTTTTTTATTTTAACATACTGACTGCTTATGGACACGTTCTAAAAGTGATAGTCAATACACGTTTATTTGTTTGCTTTGTCTTTATTACTCATATCTTACATTTACCACTAAAACACCAAATTGTATACTTTATTTTGTAAGTGAATCGTTATCATACAAACGTTATCACGAGAGAAACAAAGGGAAAACACTCTCTCAGTCCATTATGCAAAGTTTCTCAGAGCGCGTCTGCTTCTCGACTGTTTTGCGCGAATTGTGTAATATCTATTTTTGCGGAAACCTTCCGAAGGAATGCAATCTCAGCGGCTTCCACCTGCAACATAATCGTTTTTATTTGGAATGTGACGTCCTGTTCTTCGTCAGGTCACGCCTATCTCGAAAACTAAGCGTCGCACAGAACCAGCGCCCTTCCATTATTAGTAGTGTTATTGATGCGCTGAATTTTCTAGGTTAAATAATTTGCCTATTTTGATGGGCCCGGGGGTACACATTTTGTGTTGAAAGCCTTTTGTGTAAAACAGAGCAATAATTCATGCTTCGCCATTGTTGCATCTGTGCTGGCCTATCAATGATTTAACCTTGGATTTTCCCCTTTCGTCTTCTCAAAGGAAACTAACGGTCATCAAAGGAGCGTTAACTTTGTTAAGACTTGCGCGGTCGGATGATTTTTCAGAGTGTGCTTATACCTATACCTTGGAAAATTAGCATGGTTGGGTCGCTGGCTGGTTGGCTGTCTGGCTGATTGACTGGTTGATTGTTTTTTGTAGCAACAAAATGCAATTTTGAATTTATAGTTCTTGCACTGTAATATAGCGAATTTTGAATGTATAGTTCTTGCACTGTAATATAGCGAATTTTTCGTTATGAGTGTCACCATCCGCATACTGTAACACATTCTATGTATGATCACAATTCTCCCAGATGGATAACTCTCCCTTTAATAGCCTAAAGCTAAAGGTTATTCCCCTTGTCCACAAAAATCCCCGGCAGAAGGTGTTTGTCAGTAAGCAGCGTAGGTGCCGAAGATACACGAGTTCTTTGTCGAGGTCAAAAACAGTGTCTTGGGATTCATAGGAGTTTTAGTTTGTCATCTGTGCTGTTCCGGAAATGAGCCGCTGTGCTGTTCCGGAAATGAGCCGCGCTTTTTTGGAATTCAAACTATCATTATGTTGTCATTCATGTTTAGGTTTTTTTTCATTGTTGGATGTGGATGTGAGAGAGAAGTTTATCGGGAAAACCTTTTCAGTGCCTCAGTGAAACAGACGAATATATGTGGTAAAGCAGGCAAAGTGTAGCAGACGACACTTATGGTTGGATTTCGACCCACAGCCATATAGTTTGACCGTTTCTGAAATCTACTAATAGATAACTACTTTGCGTTTGTGTTAGAATGTGTAATCAAACGATATGCAGAATAAAGTGATTCGACATTGATACACTTTGTCCTAACAAGAACGAGGGCATACCCCCATTTCAATAATAGAATAAGTGTTTTTTGCCGTTCTCATGAGATTGGTTGCGGCTTTTTTTCCCTCTCGCGAGGCCTTGAGCTTTTTCTTTCGCTGATATAAACAGTATAGCGACATGGCAGATAACAGACAGCCGTATTTCTGTCCGTTCCAGGTTTGGTCATGCTCGTGAACCAGCAGTCACCGATATCACCCAAACAATACATTGCTTACTTTTCCTTTTGCTTGCATCTGTGCGTGTTAGCTCAGATAATAGCGATTAGCGCTGATAGTGAGTCCGACGATTAGAGCACCGCCTGCAGATCGTGAGGACGTCATTCGAGCCCGGCCAATCATATCCTCTTTTTTTTTTTAATCAGTTTAACTTCTTTCTTTTTCTTCTTTACTCGCCTCTCATTTTTTCTGTGCTCTATTTAGAATTCTACTTTATTTAAAAGCATTTTGATGATCGAACTGAGATTGCAACAAAAAAGCTAGTGAGTCACTGGTCACTGCAGTGCCGCGTCCGCGAACCAATCCGCGATGCAGCATTAGTTGACAAAATTCAGTACACACTGAAATCAACATGAAAAAAAATGAAAAAAAGAAAAACAACAAAAAATGTGTTGAGTTCAACCCGTATCATGCATGTCTCTGCTTCGACAGAATCTTTGACACCTCTTGTTAAAAAGTCAGTCGCTCATCAGTTATCTCGCTGGTGCCGAAATACAAAATAATGTAGTTTTCCCCTTCCTGGCTGATATTCGTGTTGCCTCATGGCGGAAAAAGCCATCTTAATTAACGGAAGGGACAGAAGACAATTTCAGTGGATTTTTACGCTGCTAAAACATGACTCGCTAGCAGTCGCACTGTCTGCCACTGTCTTAAAACTAATGTATTTCGCATGTGGGTTTTATCCTTTTTTTTAAGTTAACATATAATGACGATACAGATAATAAAACAATTAACAAACTCACGCCAAAACCAAACCCAACACAATAGCAACAAAACTAGTGAGATACATTAGAAGTCAATTTATCCACTTGGCTATATTCACACCACGGACTTATCACTCTTCTTCGCATGTTTTTATACCTACGTATTTTCAAATACTCTGCAATACATGTAACCCAAATACACCATGCGTCAGTACAATATTAATACCGCTTCTTTTATTAAAACACTGCTTCGGCCATGTTGATTTTAATCAACCAATGTTCTTGTGTGGAGCTGTTGATACTGACTGATGGGTCTACGGTAGAGAGAGAGAGAGAGAGAGAGAGAGAGAGAGAGAGAGAGAGAGAGAGAGAGAGAAAGAGAGAGAGAGAAAGAAAGAGAGAGAGAGAGAGAGACAGAGAGAGCGAGCGAGCGAGAGAGAGAGATAGAGAGAGAAAGAGAGAGAAAGAGAGAGAGAGAGCAAGCAAGAGAGCGAGCGAGAGAGAGAGAGAAAGAGAGAGGGAGAGAGCGAGCGAGAGAGAGAGAGCGAGCGAGAAAGCAAGAGAGAGCGAGCGAGCGAGAGAGAATGAGAAAGAGAGAGAGAAAGAGAGAAAGAAAGAGAGAGAGATAGGGGGCGGGAGAGAGAGAGAGAGAGAGCGAGAGAGAGAGAGAGAGAGAAAGAGAGAGGGAAAGAGAGAGAGAGAGAGGGAGAGAGAAAGAGAGAGAGAGAGAAAGAGAGAGGGAGAGGGGAGAGAGAGAGAGCGAGCGAGATAGAAAGAGAGAGAGCGAGCGAGAGAGAGAAAGAGAGAGAGCGAGAGAGAGAGAGATAGAGAAAGAGAGAGAGAGCGAGAGAGAGAGAGAGCGAGCGAGAGAGAGAGAAAGAGAGAGAGAGAGAGAGAGAGAGAGAGAGAGAGAGAGAGAAAGAGAGAGAGAGAAAGAGAGAGAGAGAAAGAGAGAGGGGGGGGGAGAGAGAGAACTCAGAACTCAGAACTTTATTACATAAGGATACACACACATGCACACATATACACACACACATGCTCGCGCGCGCGAGCGTGCGCTCGCATACCTACACACATGCACATGCTATCAGAGAGAGAGAGAGAGAGAAAGAGAGAGAGAGATAGAGAGAAAGAGAGAGAGAGAGAGAGAGGGGGAGAGAGAGAGAGAGAGAGAGAGAGAGAGAGAGAGAGAGAGAGAGAGAGAGAGAGAGAGAGAGAGAGAGAGAGAGAGAGAGAGAGAGCCTGCTTGTTGTACTCAGAGTTTCGGCTGTTCAAAGTGACGTGCCTGATTGGGAAGATTGGTCCTGAGGGGGCTTGTGGGGGAGAGAGAATACAGGTGAGGCTGAGAAGAGAGAGAGAGAGTGTATCTGTCAATTTGTTTTCTGCCTGGTTGGCATGCTGGCTGGCTGTCTATCAGTCTGTCTATCTGTCTGGGTGGCTATACATCTGTCTGGCTAGCTGGCTGCCTGGCTTGCTGTCTCTCTGTCTCTCTGGTTGTTTCAGTCTTTTTTTTATTTGTTTGTATATTTGTTTATTTGAGTCTTGAGTCGCCTTGTGGTGAGATATGTGCGCCTTATAAATCCTCGTATTATTATTTGTTTGTTTGTTTGTTTGTTTTTTGTTTGTTTGTTTGTTTGTTTGTTTGTTTAAACTGCTTCTGGTTAGAATCATGTAGCAGCTGCTCCTTTCAATTATATATAAACGTAATCTTGAGAGGAAAACTATGCAAAACTAGGAGGGGAGTAGTATCAACTTCAACAACTTCAGTAATAATCAGATCCTTGCCATCCCCAACGCAACAGGAGCACATCACGGCTGAACGAAATAATCTCTGAGCCTACTTATTCTTGTCTTCTATCCTGCAGCAAAACAGAGAGCGCTGTGTGATATAACGTATCATCTCAATGTGATGAAGAGCACGGAACGAGGTAATAACATTGAATTTCACTTGATGTTCCTGGATGTAAATTCACTTAGCCTATCAACGCTAAAAGTAAAAATGCTGAAAGTATGCCCGATATTGCCTTTATTTTTCTTGTCGCTGTCCCTCCTGCCTGTTAAATTTGGCAAACAGCCTTGCCTTTCTCTTGTTTTTAGAGCATGAAAACGGAATCCCTTTTGCGGGGTAATTTCTCATGGTTATGGGTTTCAAACGCATAATGATGTCTGAGAAGAACCGCGAGTGCACATCAGTGAGGCCTTTAAGCGTTAACATAAAGAAGAAAGAAAACGGACAAAATGCACATCAACAACAGCCCTCGCGTGGTTTTTTAGCATAATAATATCAAGGAAAGGAGAGTCGCAGTTATCAATATCAACCGAAACTAATCATTTATATACGTATACAATTATTTACAAAGAGGGCTTTTTATTCTGTCTCCGAGTCGACTTTGTACAGCACGTTTAACTTACCTACCGACATCATACAGTAGGCCGACGTTCGGTATTAAGTATAATAAAACTTGGGGGCGTTGAGCCGGACTCCGTTAGTAAGATTAACAGCTATTGTGTTTTCAGCGTAGCAATAGGGTCCGATATTTAGACGAGACAAGTATAATGCCGACGAGTCGAAGACGAGTCGCATTATACTTGTTCGAGTCTAAATATCGGATCCTATTGCTACGCTGAAAATACAATAGCGATTATATAGCTGTTCTGACCTTGATTTGTTGTTCCAAACTTACAAAATGACAGTTTTTGCGTCGATGCGTTGATCTCAGGTTTTGATAGCAGACGCCGTTTCTTATGCGCATTAGTTTTGCGCAGGTGCCACACTGACTTTGGAAAAAAACTCGATTTGACAACACAGCTGTTAAAAATCTTTTTATTAGTTCATTCGTATACAACAAAAAAACAACTGAAGACCTAGGATGCAACAAGGGGAGGAGAAGAGAACAGCTAATCCGTATAACGCGAGCAGACGTCAGCGAATTTTTCAGTTTGGGTGAATGGCATTTATACTTGTCTCGTCATGAAGCGAATTTTTCAACCTCAGTTATAAACGACTACATGAATGTTAGTGCCACGGGTTGTACATCAATACTTCAATGGGGAAGTGGGTTATTTAGTGTGGAGTTACGAGATAAAAGCGGAATGCGAAAGTTTGTGTCAGTCGGCAACGGCTGAGCTCACACAGGCACACAAAAATGGCTGTTCTGTTTTACTCCCCTACATCTTTCGACTTTGGGCATTTTGTGGTGTTTAGGGACAGAAAATAATTGGTTTAGTCCTGCGAACCCAGAAATATCCCAAGCGCTGCTTTGAGGTGGTGGTGTGAGTGGCGGCGGTGGTAATGAATGGTAGTGTTTGGGTGGGGTTTTTTTTTTATTTTTTTTTTTTACCTCAGTTGCATGCAGGTTGAATGGCAGTGATGTTTTGTTTCCTTTCCAAGCTACGTGCTATCTTTAACGCAATCAAGAACTACAAGTCGTAAACATGCATGATCAGTCACTCAGTCTGAAATGTGATATCTGGCTAGCGCCACATCGAGAACGACCACCATAACTTGATTTGCACCAGACAACAACACCCGCGATTGAGCATGTGGCAGACGTAAACCAAGCATGTGCACGCACGCACGACATAAACACCTCAAACAAGAAATAGACCAGACAAATCAATTACAGCCTGCACAGGGCAAGCCAGGTCAAAACACAGACACACAGACACACACACACACACACACACACACACACACACACACACACACACACACACACACACACACACACACACACACACACACACACACAACCTAAATTAGTCACTGATCACGTTGCGGGACAGAATAATAAAGAAGCACACACAAAAACAATTGAAAACAGACAAAGACACCACCGAACATAATTTGCCATTACATGATACCTCGTGGGCACGGCCGCGCCATTTTGTTTAATGAGAATATGAGACATTAAGACATTGAGTCCTGAAAAAACCCATGTTGTTTATTGCAAACAACGCCTCCGCAAAGAGATTAACCCATGGATGCACCGCATAAGATAATGGAGCAGGAAAAGATAAAAGTACACAGCTATATCCGAATCAATTTGTGTCTAGTTCATGATTTAGTGTTGGCATTTATATCAAGGTTATATCTACAATAATAGCACCATCACAATGCCGCTAGCTTGATTTTCCACATACTTTGCAACAACAGCTGTTCAGAGTTAAAAGTGTTAAAGGCCCAGTCTGCCTAAAATGGTTTACAGAACGATTTAAATCTTCTCACCAAAAAAGCAGTTCTAACTGTCAAAACTTCGAATTGTACTGATCTTGTCTTGGTGAAAAAAGAAATCTTTTATGATTAATTTAAGAATGTTTGTGTAACAAACTGTCAATTTATTATTTAGATTCTAAAAGTTAGTTCTAGCGCCAAAACGAGGCGTCCGATTTGTCTCATTGTAAATCCGTTCTGACTGCACGAAATAAATTCTTTGAAAAATGCTCGCTCTTTACAGAGGGCACCTAGGATGTTCTCAAACGGTGAGTGTTTAAACGAAAGGGTGTTTGTACTGTGTGTAAAAGCCTGACAGTGTCTGTGACCAGAAACTGGTGGTTTACGGGAAGCTCAGTGTGCCTTTAAGCCTTCGTTCACTTGAATAACCTGGCTTTTTTCGCAGCGAACGCGTTTTCTGGCGGCGCTTATACAGTTTTTGTTTTCGTTATGTGTGTGTGTGCGTGTGTGTGCGTGTATGCGTGTGTGTGTGTGTGTGTGTGTGTGTGTGTGTGTGTGTGTGTGTGTGTGTGTGTGTGTGTGTGTGTGTGTGTGTGTGTGAATGTGTGTGGGGGGGTCTGTGTGTGTCTGTGTGTGCCTGTTTGTATTTGTTTGATTTTGTTGGCGGTTTTTTATTATTTTTTTGTCCACGAGCACAAACACAATAACTGTGACATTATCCGCTAGCAAAACATCATGATTAGACTGTATGAAAAACAAACGCACGTGCACCTGACACAAATTAGACATCGCCGCTTGCGCAAGTTATTTTCCCCAGCGGTGATCCACCAAATCTTGCAATTCTGGCATTACTTGATCTGCCTGCGATACATCCTCTGGCAAAAATGGCATGTTAAAAGAATACCTGAATACCAAACTCAACAAGACATAAGTATCTGGGACTAATGGGACCAACATCTTGTAGAAAAGATGTGTTTCTCTCATGACAATCCGCAAATCGTGAGCTTCAGACATTATCCGCCAACGATACATTCGTCAGCAAAGACGCCGTGATCGTCTTTGTATTGGAACGCAAAGCTGCGAAAGACTCAAGGGAAGTAAGGTCAAGGCACTTGCAGAAGTGTTATCCCCGCTGGAATCCACAAATCATGTGATTCGTGTGACTTTTGGCATTATCCGCTTGCAATACATTATCTGGCAAAGACAGTGTGATTATCTAGTATCTGAGCACAAGCCTTTTACCAACAGACGCACCAACAGCTTACCCTAGTTAGGCTGGGGGGGGGGGGAGTTCCAGAAGTGATATCAGTTCCCGCGCTAACCCGGACAATCGTGTTATTTTGGCATTATGTGCCAACGAACAATCCTTTGGCAAAATATGGTATGTTGATACCTTCCTCTAAGCCCAAAAACAGCCCCAAATTATACGGGCGAACCCCAAGCCGTGCTAAGCTCGTTGGGTCCCATTCAGAAAATTGGTGTTTATGCCAGACACTGTGCCATCCTATTTGACATTACTTACCAGCGAAACATCAACAGTACAGAGTAGACTCACGTTGAGTCTGTTATTTTGTCTTCTTCTTCTTCTTCTTCTTCTTTTTCTTCGTTCAAGGGCTGAAACTCCCACGTTCACTTATGTTTTTGCACGAGTGGATTTGTACCTGTATGACCGTTTTTACCCCGCCGTTCAGGCAGCCTACGCCGATTTCGGGGGGGGGTCTGTTCACTTTTGTGTATCCGCCAACGGTACATGGACAGATCACTCTGTGTTCTTTATGTACCTAAGGTACCAAGCCTGACACCTGACGCACGGGCAGCCGACACACTGAAATGAGACAGGCAGCACGTGCAAAGTTCAGTGTGTCCCATTGAGAACATTGCTGTTTATACCAGACACCGTGCCATCTCAAGTCAGGCCCCTTCTTCTCGCCCGCAAACTGTCGGCCTGGTAGCATCCAATTATCAATTACAGGACTCGTCAATCGCCGAATACATAAGTGCGAATCAATTCTCTGTTGAATGTACTTGCATGTACTTGCAGAAACTGGGGTCCTGGGTGTTTTTTCAGCGGAAACATTTTTTTCAAACAAAAATAATGTTCTGTTTTCATAAAAACGAATCCAGTTTCGATTCTGGCAGCATCAAGTTATTATCTACAGGAATTCTACCCACCAAAGCACAAAGCATTAAAAGTGGACTTTATGTACTTGCAGAGGCTATTTTTCCGCTAAAACTTGTTTTGACAAAATAGATCAAAAGCAACTCTGACATCGCAGAAGCTTTTTTGACATAATATTGTAATTCTCACGCTATCCACCAACGACACGCTCACAGTAGACTGTCTACATTTATAGTTGCAAAAGCTGTATCACATCGATAAACACCTTAAAAATGTAGACAATGGGGATGCTGTCTTCCCCCAGATAAGACGGATATTCAAACATACGGCTAACTAAAAATCATCAATAATATGTACTTGACTTTTTTTTTCCTAGTTCTCTTTTTTTTCATTTTTTTTCATCTCTTTTTTTTGGGGGGGGGGATGTGTGGCGCTGTGAACACCTTTTTTATGACAACGATACGTCAACACTTAACTGTATATACACCGTACCTTACCAACCTAGCCTTAACAAAAACTGACGCACGTGCAGCTGACACAAAGTACACGAGCGAACTGCACGTGCAAAGCTCGTTGTTTCCCATTGAGAAAATTGCTGTTTATGCCAGACACCGTGCCATCTCACTTCAGACCCCTTCTTCAGTCTCGCCCGCAAAATGCCGACCTGGAAGCATCAAATTCTTATTTACAAGACCCTCTAATCGCCGGAGACGTAAGCATGAAATCAGCATGGTTGTACACAGGATGGTGTGATGGCACCAGTGACCTTTCTGGCTGGAATTGGTTTCAGATTCATGGCGTTTTCCTGACAAGAATGCAGCCACATGAAGATTGTGCAGAGAGGGGTGTGTGAGAAGGTTTGTGTTAGAAGGATGTGTGTGTGTTTGAGTGTGCATGTGTGTGTTTGAGTGTGTGTGTGTGCAGTGTGCGTGTGTGTGCGTGCGTGTGTGTATGTGCGTGCGTGTGCGTGTGTGTGTGTGTGTGCGTGCGTGCGTGCGTGCATGCGTACGTGGGTGCGTGCGTGTGTGTGTGTGTGTGTGTGTGCGAGCGTGTGTGTGTATGTGTGTGTGTGTTTGTGTATGTGTGTGTGTGTGTGTGTGTGTGTGTGTATGTGGGTCTTTAGGAAGACAGAGTGGCCGTTGCGTACGAATCTGAGAACAAAGGAGAGGTGGGGAAGGACTGTCGATCGGGGAGGTAGGGGGGGGGGGGTGGATGAAAATAACAGTTTGCAATTTGATGACATCGACTTGTATGTTAAAAGACATTATTTGCACGCAAACCAATCGTATAGCCCACGCTTCGTAAGAGGCAGGTGATTTTAGCTGCCATTGACGTTGTCAATTGAATGTCAACTTCTTGTTACGCCTTTGTTTCATGTTTTTCTTATTATCACTGTCGGTCCTTGCAAGTCGCAGTAGAATTATAATTTTTAGAAAAGAGTGTCATAATTACGCACTTTGTTTCTTTACGGAAAACCATCTGCAAAATCATCCATTTCACTACATTTTTGTAAGAGCTTAAGATAGTTAACATTTGCAAATATCGATTTTTCAGATCGGTTGGGATCCTGGTTTCAAGCGACGAATGTATAGTTTCGAGATCAGCGAGACACAGCAGGGTACACATCTGCAACAATTACGCGGTTTTTTTTCTGTTTTGTCAGCGTGACTTCATTTGATATTGCGACTTTATCGAAGGAATAGAAACCCTGTCTGCTTCCAGTTTTATTTGTTTTTTCCTTGCGCATTTCAGTTAAAAAAAAATCACGTGAAACGATAGGAACAGGTTTAGTTAATATGTCGGCCTAAAGGATTCAAATTCAACACACCACATTTTTTCATCGAGATAAGAAAGTCCTTGGCTGGCCGAAACATTTTAACCGAGACAGGACAGATAGGTCTTGGTAAATGGAACTGAGAACCTAATTTGCATAAACAAGCATTATTTAAATTGGAGGGGGAGTGGGGTGGGCCCACTCCCCCTCCAATTTAAATAATGCTTTTTTATGCAAATTAGGTTCTCAGAGGGATTTGTTTGTATAATAGTGTCTAATGGCTTTCAAGAAATTAATTAATACACATTTTAAAAATCCCACTCTGCTGTCGATTAATTATTGGTGTGCTTCCAAGTGGAAGCAGGGTCTTATCCCATGTAAATGATCTGAGATGGTGAGCCGAATCGTTTACAATGGAGGGACTGTAGAGAGGAATTAGGGTTAGGGTCTTATCCCATGTAAATGATCTGAGATGGTGATCCGAATCCTTTACAATGGAGGGACTGTAGAGAGGAATTAGGGTTAGGGTCTTATCCCATGTAAATGATCTGAGATGGTGAGCCGAATCCTTTACAATGGAGGGACTGTAGAGAGGAATTAGGGTTAGGGTATTATCCCATGTAAATGATCTGAGATGGTGAGCCGAATCGTTTACAATGGAGGGACTGTAGAGAGGAATTAGGGTTAGGGTCTTATCCCATGTAAATGATCTTAGATGGTAAGCCGAATCGTTTACAATGGAGGGACTGTAGAGAGGAATTAGGGTTAGGGTCTTATCCCATGTAAATGATCTGAGATGGTAAGCCGAATCGTTTACAATGAAGGGACTGTAGAGAGGAATTAGGGTTAGGGTCTTATCCCATGTAAATGATCTGAGATGGTGAGCCGAATCGTTTACAATGGAGGGACTGTAGAGAGGAATTAGGGTTAGGGTCTTATCCCATGTAAATGATCTTAGATGGTAAGCCGAATCGTTTACAATGGAGGGACTGTAGAGAGGAATTAGGGTTAGGGTATTATCCCATGTAAATGATCTGAGATGGTAAGCCGAATCGTTTACAATGAAGGGACTGTAGAGAGGAATTAGTGTTAGGGTCTTATCTCATGTAAATGATCTGAGATGGTGAGCCGAATCGTTTACAATGGAGGGACTGTAGAGAGGAATTAGGGCTAGGGTCTTATCCCGTGTAAATGATCTGAGATGGTGAGCCGAATCGTTTACAATGGAGGGACTGTAGAGAGGAATTAGGGTTAGGGTCTTATCTCATGTAAATGATCTGAGATGGTGAGCCGAATCGTTTACAATGGAGGGACTGTAGAGAGGAATTAGGGTTAGGGTCTTATCCCATGTAAATGATCTGAGATCGTTGAGCCAAATCGTTTACAATGGAGGGACTGTAGAGAGGAATTAGGGTTAGGGTCTTATCCCATGTAAATGATCTTAGATGGTAAGCCGAATCGTTTACAATGGAGGGACTGTAGAGAGGAACTACAGAGACTGAAGGCCCCTCCCCACCGCGGGTATCCCCTACCTCTCCCTCCCTGTCACTGTATCCATCTTAATACATGTTTAGTTTTAGCAGGGACAGATTGTAAGACTAGGCGTCAGCCTAAAATCTCCATCCTTGAGTAATAAAGTTCGTTCGTTCGTTCGTTCGTTCGTTCGTTCGTTCTTATACCTCCAATTACTCTTATCGCTTCAAAATTAAAGCTGAGCATCTCTGCTTCAAAAGTTACAGAAGAAGCACATTGTAATCTCTTTAAAATGAAAGCGTAGTACTTCTGCTTAAAAAGTTACAGACGAAGCACATCGTAATCTCTTTAGAATGAAAGCGTAGTACCTCTGCGTAATGTTATTGCATGCTATTGCCAGTGTGTTCCATCAGTTTAGTATTGCTGTTTCAGAGAAAGGATGTCATCGTTCCGTAAAGCCTGTCCTAAACTGGGGGATAATTATCGACTACGCGAAGTACACTTCGCGAAGCTGACTGCACGAAGCTTTACCACAGAGTTTTCTGTAAAACGATGTCGACTTCGGGCTGAATCAACGACGGGCTTTAACCTCATTTGAGGCGGAGTGGGCCTTTAAAAAGTTACCAAAGACGCACATTGTAATCTCTCGATCAGCGAAACTGATAGAAAGTATAGCTTTACCAGTGGTCTTTTAAAAAGCGTTTGGATCGGTCGCAGGTGTGTGTGATCATAGAACACGGTAAAAAGACCGCCAGGATTTGCTGGGGCGAAAAAACCACGATTGCATTGTGAAATCTAAATTAACACAGTGAAGCGAACACTTTAATGGTAAGAGAAGGAACGCAAGAGAGAGAGAGAGACAGGGAGGGGGGGGGTAAGTGACGTCACATCAGACCATTTGAAACTGAGCTTAAGAGAGAGAAACAGACAAACAGAGAGAAAAAGAGACAGACAGACAGACAGACAGACAGACAGACAGATAATGAGACAGGAATTCAGGCAGGCAGACAAACCGGCAGACGGAGGGAGAGAGAGAGAGAGAGAGAGAGAGAGAGAGAGAGAGAGGGAGAGACAGAGAGAGACAGAGAGAGAGAGAGGACAGACAGACAGACAAACAGACAAAGAGAGAGGGAGAGAGAGAGAGACAGAGAGAGACAGAGAGAGAGAGGGAGAGAGAGAGAGAGACTGAGAGAGAGAGAGGGAGAGAGAGAGAGAGGGAGAGAGAGAGAGAGGGAGAGAGGGAGAAATAGAGAGAGAGAGCATTGCCAGAGAGAGAGAGAGAGACTGAGAGAGACACCGAGAGAGGGAGAGAGACAGAGACAGAGAGAGACAGAGAGAGAGGGAGAGAGACAGAGAGAGAGGGAGAGAGAGAGAGAGAGAGGGAGAGAGAGAGGGAGAGAGGGAGAGAGAGAGAGAGGGTGAGAGAGAGAGAGGGAGAGAGAGAGAGAGAGAGGGAGAGAGAGAGGGAGAGAGAGACAGAGACAGAGACAGACACAGAGACAGAGAGACAGACACAGAGAGACACAGAGAGAGACAGAGACACACACAGAGAGAGACATACACACAGACACACAGACAAACAGTCAGGAAGTCAAGCAGGTCGACAGGCCGACAGACGGAAGCAGAGCGAGAGAGAGAGAGAGAGACAGAAAGAGAGATTGAGAGAGGGAGAGATTGAGAGAGGGAGAGAGAGAAATTTAGAAGGAGAGTAAGAGATACAAAGCACAACACAGTGAGAACACAGAAAGAGGAACAAGCAGAGACTGCGAGACGGAGAGACAACCAACACGTCTCATGGGAGTCTTAATTTCCTTCCATGCACGCGCATGAATCATAATCAAATCTTAATCAAGGAAACTTCATTTGATATTGTTCACCCCTCTGATTAAGCCCATTGCAGCCAATTGACAACTGTCCGAATGTTTTATCGGATCAATTTATTAAATACTGGCTTGGTGGTGGTCCTATGATGTTTTCCATGCATGTCACCACTTTCTCTCTTCAAAGATAATGTTCATCAGCGAATTTCATGCTCTCCGTGACAGCTTCAAAATGACTCTAATGTAAAACACGCCAGCCGCGGTGCAGACGTGCGGCTAGAATTCGGAGCACCCGCGTGATGCGCGTGTGTGTGTGTGTGTGCGTGTGTTTGTGTGTGTGTGTGGGGTGTGTGTGTGTGTGTGTGTGTGTGCGTGTGTTTGTGGGGTGTGTGTGTGTGTGTGTGGATGGGTGGGTGTGTGTATGTATGTGTGTGTGTGGGGGGGTGGATGGGTGGGTGTGGGGGGTGGATGGGTGTGTGTGTGGGGGGGTGAATGGGTGTGTGTGTGTGTGGGGGGGTGGATATGGGTGTGTGTGTGTGTGTTTGTGTGTGTGTGTGTGAGTGAGCGTATGTGCGTGTGTGCGTGCCTTCGTGCGTGCGTGTGTGCGTGCGTGCCTGCGTGCGTGTGTGTCTGCGTGTGTGTGTCTGAGTGCTTCTGTGTTTAAGTTAGTTTCCATGCATGTCACTGCTTTTTCCGCCCTTCAAAGGCAATGCTTATTAATGAATTCCATGCTTCCAAAAACGGCATCAGAACGGCCCTAATGGAAATCAGGTCAGCGGAGCAGACATAAAACCAGTATGAGGACGATTTCTGAGGTGTTTTTGTTGGTTTTTTTTTAAGTTTTGCGGTAAATAAAGGCTGCGGTGAAAACATGGGAGCCACCCACGAAATCACGCGTACACGTTCGCATCCGCACGTCCGCCCTCATCCGGTTCCCCTGCACTGGTAGGACAAGCAGACTTACAAACACAGACGGAGAACAAGAACAAGAACAAGAACAAATCTTTACTTTTCTAAGGCCACAGCTCCTTACAATAGTGGTAACATTAATAGCAATAGTGTCTGCACACTTATAAACTATAGTCACGTATAAAATTCAACAAATACAGAGAGAGAGAGAGAGAGAGAGAGAGAGAGAGAGAGAGAGAGAGAGAGAGAGAGAGAGAGAGAGAGAGAGAGAGAGAGAGAGAGAGAGACGCTTTGACGCTTTGACACTTTATTGTCATTAGCTAATAAAGCCTTATAGACAAGGTAAAACAACAATTTCTGCATCATTCATAAAAGGGGTAAAAGGACGATTGAACAAAACATTAAGAACAACAAAAACATGGCAAACTAGTTTATGAGTACGAACAAACAAACACACCGACACGAAAGCCATAGGTAAACAAAAATATCTAAGACTAAGGGTAAAAGCAAGGTATAGTATGTCTTTCTTTCTTTCTTTATTTGGTGTTTAACGTCGTTTTCAACCACGAAGGTTATATCGCGGCGGGGAAAGGGGGGAGATGGGATAGAGCCACTTGTCAATTGTTTCTTGTTCACAAAAGCACTAATCAAAAATTTGCTCCAGGGGCTTGCAACGTAGTACAATGTATTACCTTACTGGGAGAATGCAAGTTTCCAGTACAAAGGACTTAACATTTCTTACATACTGCTTGACTAAAATCTTTACAAACATTGACTATATTCTATACAAGAAACACTTAACAAGGGTAAAAAGAGAAACAGAATCCGTTAGTCGCCTCTTACGACATGCTGGGGAGCATCGGGAAAATTCTTCCCCCTAACTCGCGGGGGGTGGTATAGTATGTACACACGCGTTATGAAGCACTGATGCTTTATGGACAGATATGATCAATATGAAAATAATCAGAACGAAGTCTTCCATCACTGTGACTTTTCGTAATTTGACATTAAATGTAATGAGAGGTGTTTTTTGAAAGTATTGAGACTTGTTGGGACTCGAGCTGATTCCGGGAGAGAATTCCACAAAACGCTGCCAGAATAAGCTAAATTGATTTAAAGAGATCTATCCGCGGAATGGGGACGTTGAATTTTCGGCTTGGTTTGGCTTTAAATGTTGTAATGAAAGCACGTGGTGCATGGCCGGAAAGGATTTTGTGAAGGAGCACGCCTTTATTTGATTTAAATCTTTCTTTTAAAGGGCAAAATCTTAAGTTTTTTATAATCGTCAAAAACAAGACTGGATTGTTTTAAAGGAACTGATTTTGGTGCTCGTCTGTGTAGACTATTGAGTAGTTTTAAAATATTTGCACTGGCTGAGTCCCAGATGGTCGAACAATAATCCGTGATGTTTTGTATGTATGCATTATAAAATAATAACCTTGAGTGTGGATCAAGAAAGTGTTTTATTCTGTTAAACAAATATATTTTCCTCGACATGGTTTTACACAACGATCTAACATGATGGGTCCAAGATAAATTATCATCGATATTTACTGGAGAGAGAGAGAGAGAGAGAGAGAGAGAGAGAGAGAGAGAGAGAGAGAGAGAGAGAGAGAGAGAGAGAGAGAGAGAGAGAGAGAGAGAGAGAGAGAGAGAGAGAGCGAACTCGAACTCGAAAACTTTATTACTGAGGGATGGTAGAAACAGACAGACAGACAGACAGACAGACAGACAGACGTCTACAGAAGAAGAAGAAGAAGAAGAAGAAGAAGAAGTAGAAGAAGAAGAAGAAGAAGAAGAAGAAGAAGAAGAAGAAGAAGAAGAAGAAGAAGAAGAAGAAGAAGAAGAAGAAGAAGAAGAAGAAGAAGAAGAAGAAGAAGAAGAAGTAGAAGAAGAAGAACAACAAACAGATACAACCACAGAGAAGGACGACGAAATAGAGACACAATTAAAATGTGACGATAGATGAAATAACTATAAAGAAGAATGTATTGGAAGAGGACACGGAGTCACGGGAGAGAGACAGAGACAGAGAGACAGAGACAGCCTGGAGAGACACAGAGAGACAGAGGTCAGGATGAGAGCAAAATAGAAGCACGAGAAAAAAAATGCAAAGAAATAATTCAAAGAGCAAACAGAAGGACATATAGGAGTCTGGAGCCAGGAAAGGGTCAATCCTCGCAGAAGCGTATATCCCACACACACAGATATAAAATTCTAGTCTATATCTCTGTGATCCCGCACCATCAAAACGTTACTGATTTAGATCGTAATCCGAACAGACAAAAAAACCAGCAACGGACAAACACGTTTACCACGTAACATGTCAAACCCCATCATCATCTTGTCCTTTAAATGCCGACTTCCACCAGTAATCGACCTTTGCTGTCACGGAGAGTCGCGGACGAGCAGAAACAGCAGCCTGGCAGATATGAATCTGGAGAGGGGTAAGAGAGCCCCCTGGTTGTTAAGTGGCCTGTCAGGGGGGAAGGTTAATTCAGGAAATAACTCTCTCCAAACTGCCACTCTGGCATTATGGGGACTGGGAGAAGAAAAACAGTGAAGAGTCGAAGGTATCCATGCTGGCGAGGTTTCCTAAAGGGGTAGTTACACGTTGCAGTTTTGCTGCATTTCGGAAGCTGAGAGAATAGAAACTGAATGTATACAGGCGAGCTTTCCTAAAGGGGTAATTACACTTTGCATTTTTACTACATGCATTCCGGAGGCTGAGAGAAGAGGAACAATGAAGAGACGAAGGTACCCAGGCGAGCTTTCCTAAAGGAGTAGTTACACGTTACAGTTTTGCTGCATTCCGGAGGCTGAGAGAAGAGGAACAATGAAGAGACGAAGGTACCCAGGCGAGCTTTCCTAAAGGGGAAGATACACAATTCAATTTTGCCGCGTTCCGGGGGCCCAAAAAAGAATAACCCTGCTGCCTCTAAGGACGCTAAATAAACATACATTTCAATGTCATTGAGTCGAAGGTCTTGGAGAGAGCAGATTCATCTTCAGGGCTGGACACACCATGCAACTTTGATGCACTCAGCGGGATGCACACATTCGACGTGCCGGATCATGGACTGAGTGCAACGAATCTCAACAGAGTTGATCAAATCCTAGAGACGCATTCGCCCTGTCAGGTATTGCAGCGGGAAATTCGACGAAATACGGAAGGAAAGACCAATATCTGTTTTATTCCGCAATATCTATTAGGGTGATGTCAAAGTCCGCCCACTTCTTATTAATGAGATACGTTTGCGGCATCGACGAAAAAAAGACGTCTCCGAATGAGCCTCACTTCCAAAGTTAAATCTCAGGCAACAAAGGCGAGAAAGTTCGAGAAGACGCCATAGGGCGGATAATAGCATCACGTTAAAGATTTGTCCCCTCCGATGTAGTACACAAAGGGCTTCGAGAATGAAGTTTGTCTGGGCAACTTCGTCATATTAGCAGTGTGAAATTACTTGTAATGTCACCGCCACAGGCTGTGCATGAATCCGCATCGCGTGTCATTAAGGAGAGAAGTGAGTAATTCGCTGAAAGAGAAACCAAGCTCTAGTCCGCTGCCACACAGGAACTCAGCATCGCACAAAACTACCACCAGACACATTTTGATCAGCTCCTTTCATTCATCGTTTGGATAAAAAAAAAACTACAGCTTGATGAACGTCGCTTCTTTCATTTCAGCGCTTGTTATTCTCCCGGGTGCCGGGAGATTGGTTCCACCGCACAACTCTCACTTACTCTTGTGACACAAGATGGCTTACACCAGACCGCCTACTTCCCTTTGATTCCTAGATGGCTCATAATCCTTCGCGCTGTCTATAAAAATTGTTGCATGCTGTAAATATGTGTGTTTCATACAAAGCCGGGTTTTCCCGTGTAACATGCCCCTAATGGCTTTGCCGTGAGGGCGTAAAACTTACATTTTCAAATTTGTGTGGTGTGGTGTGACGAACCCTTGAGGAAAACAAAATGTGCCTGTAGACAGGGAATCAGCATTTGACTGAATGGGCTGGAACGATCATCAATGACATATTATGGTAATAGCATGTGTTTTTCTTTTCTTAATATCGCTGTTCGCTAGACATACTACCGTTGTATCTGCATTCCGGTCATTGCGTCATCTACGAACAGTCGCAACAGAATTGTAAATGAAATGTTACCCTATCATGGACAACATACTGTCTCAGGCCTACATAATGCATAATGGCCACAGTATTAAAGCAAGACTATACTTTACACATTATTGTTTTCATCACATTTATATGATGATGATATTTATGCAATACCATGTGTTTTCAGTCGAGAAAGCCTATGGCCTGTATCCCAGTTTCTGCTGTATGCTGAAAATGCCAACACTTGCTCCAATATCAAAGAAAAAGAAATGTACCTAGCTAGAAATGACAATTATTTATTTCGCCAACAACCTTTATAATCAGCTCCACATAAAAACAAGCATTGACCTTAACGGGCAAAGTAGCCGCTCGTGGTGACACAGGGTAGGACATGGATACCGTCTCTGCACAAACAGTTGACCTGTGACCTGCAACTGTGTGTTTGTGTGTAAACATGACAGTAGATACACGGCAACCAAATTCATGACCGCCCGGGCCAAAAACTCAAACCCCCCCTTTTAAGACCCCCCCCCCCTTTTAAGACCCCCCCCCCTTTTTACGACCTAATTTTCAAGGTTTTTCCAAAGTCGTAAACAGGGGGTTCTACTGTATGTATTCAATAGCTCAATTCTCTCTCTCTCTCTCTCTCTCTCTCTCTCTCTCTCTCTCTCTCTCTCTCTCTCTCTCTCTCTCTCTCTCTCTCTATTTTCAGTGCTCTTTGTAAAATATTGCCCCGGCCCCTCCACCTGTGAAGAAAGGACACCTGTCTGATAGGGACACCATTACCATACCCCAAGGGTGTCCTTTAGAGACAGGTTTTACTGTACTGTATCTTCCGTTCGCCTACCGTTAGGAACGTAATTTTTTGCGCAAACCCTTGGCCCAACAATTCCAAGCTACTCGCCATATTTGAGCTCAAGTGACCCCAGAGTACCAGAGATACAGTCCCCAGTCCCCAGTCCCCAGTCGACAATCAACTAGACTTTCAAACAATCACAAGAGCGAAACCTAAGTGGCGGCTACAATAAGACCATTTATATTTATTGCCTGCTCATATTCACGTTTAAACAGTTGACACGGCCTATGTTGCAGATATGAAGGCGAAATAGTTGGTATTGTAGGAGGTAATTTGGAGAAGCTCTGTTCCGAGTTGATTGCCAATTGTTTCCTCTCTATACTCGAAGTCTAGTGCGATCCTAGCAAATGCTAGCTATATTTGGTCTTTTCTGTCTCTCTTTCATGTTGTTGATTTTTTCAGTTGTGTGTGTGTGTGTGTGTGTGTGTGTGTGTGTGTGTGTGTGTGTGTGTGTGTGTGTGTGTGTGTGTGTGTGTGTGTTTAATAAAGACGCAGGCGCTCGACCAAGAATCCTCTCTCACACACTCTCTCTCTGTCTCTGTCTTTGTCTCCCTCCCTCTCTCTTTCTTTCTCTCTCTCTCTCTCTCTCTCTCTCTCTCTCTCTCTCTCTCTCTCTCTCTCTCTCTCTCTCTCTCTCTCTCGTCTTCTTTTTTTGTTTGTGAATGTCCGTGTGTATGCGTACCTGTATGTGATTAGAGAAGTCATTCTCTGGGCGAGGGCCGGTTGATAAAAGGCTCCTCTGTAATGCTTATGCCACAATCCCCGTTAAATAAAATTTGATCTGATTTTATGTGAATTGATCTCTCTCTCTCTCTCTCTCTCTCTCTCTCTCTCTCTCTCTCTCTCTCTCTCTCTCTCTCTCTCTCTCTCTCTCTCTCTCTCTCTCTCTCTCTCTCTCTCTCTCTCTCTTTTTCTGCGCCCCCACTGGTTTCTAAATGAGGATTGAAAGAGGATCACGACCAAGGAAACCTCACCTCTAAAATACATCAAATGCGACTCCCACCTTGCAATCAGAACAAAATCTGATAGCATGACAGAGGAGATTGTAGTGTGCGAAACTCGAACCTCATCCTTTCCATTAGTATCCTTAGAATAGAAAGTTGGCCTGGATGATTCCATTCGATGAGTTTTCAACAAAGTTAAAGATGAGAACTTCAAGCCCTCGGGACACCCTGAAGCAGAAAGCCCTCGACAAAAACCGCGATTTCACACAGATTTCAAAGCATGACCTCAAAATAAATGCACTGAGAAAATCTCTGACGCGGCAATTTTGTTTAGGCACGCTGTAACGGATCTACTTTAACACTTTCTACACCACTTATGTTGACCAAGATGTTTTTTGGCCGAGACCAGCTGTGCTGCAGTAGGTCACTCAGAATTGCAGTAAATGTGTAGTAACTGTGTATCAACACGCTGGAATGCAGGCGTTAGATCAACTCAACTCAACTCAAATTTTATTGGCTTCAATTTTCATAGAAGAATTTGTCTTGCGCTTGGGAGAAAGTAAGAGTATAACATATAAAAACAGCATTCATATCACATTTCATGTATCACACACAGTAATCACTAGTATAGATCGACGTTACAGTAAGCGACTGAAGCTAAGAGTCGGAGAGGATATATCCGTACCTGGTTGGATTAAGCCAAAAGAGTGGGTACGGATATATCCGTACCTGGTTGGATTAAGCCAAAAGAGTGGGTACGGATATATCCGTACCTGGTTGGATTAAGCCAAAAGAGTGGGTACGGATATATCCGTACCTGGTTGGATTAAGCCACAAGAGTGGGTACGGATATATCCATACCTGGTTGGATTAAGCCAAAAGAGTGGGTACGGATATATCCATACCTGGTTGGATTAAGCCAAAAGAGTGGGTACGGATATATCCATACCTGGTTGGATTAAGCCAAAAGAGTGGGTACGGATATATCCATACCTGGTTGGATTAAGCCAAAAGAGTGGGTACGGATATATCCATACCTGGTTGGATTAAGCCAAAAGGGTGGGTACGGATATATGATAATATCCATACCTGGTTAGATTAAGCCAAAAGGGTGGGTACGGATATATGATAATATCCATACCTGGGAGACAATGAGTTAAAGGGATACTATTGATCTGAACGTTTGGGGGGGGGGGGTCTGGCGAAGTGGACGTAGGATATGCGCCGAAATGGCTGCAATCTGCTGGCCGACGTGAATGCGTGATGTATTGTGTAAACAAATTCCATCTCACACGGCATAAATAAATCCCTGCGCCTTGTATATGTGCGCGATATAAATTGCATAAAAAAAAAATTTAAATCCCTGCGCTTAGAACTATACCCACGGAATACCCGCGATATAAGCCTCATATTGATTGATTGATTGAACTATGAGGAATGTGGGAAATCATCTAGCTGAACACGACACGATTTGTTCAAAAACGCACAAGTATGGTAGTTAATTAAATCGAAGTGAGTGAATGAGCTTCTAGATGCTGTTTCTCGCCAGTGCTTGGAACAAAAATAGTCCACAGGCGCTGCCTGGCGGCTAGACGTGTAGCGCCCTCTATGACGCGGCGGTCTTAGTAACACAGTCACACGTACACAAACGCCATCTTGCATCAAGAGAAGTAACCAAACCAAATCCTCACAAACGAGTGCCCTTCCTTTGCCTATTTTACGAATTTTACTAGATCTTCTAATACATTTTATTTGCAAAGTGAAGGCAAGTCCTCCTGCGTTATTAGCATTATGTGTAACACGTAAGCTTATGGTGTATAGCTTTTACAGCGATATGAGGACTTTTTTTCTTAGACGTTTTTCGTTATAAGTAGCTCAGCGGCACTGTTCAGTTGAGGCAATCCACCATGGTCTCACGGTAGATCTGTTATAGGGTGCCTAATAATGATCTTCGATGTGCACGTCTTCGGAAGAAAAAGGCATAATACGGTATGGCAGTGTCTGCTGATTAGGATGACTGTTTCTTCATTTCATTTCATTTCTTGTATTGTCCCAATGCTGGGCAATTCGGGTCGCTTCCTCCCAGATGAAAGCTAGCAGCAACACAAGTCGCGCTACCCAGGTGAGTGCGTGTCAGTTTAGGTGATAATCATCCACCTGCATTTATGGCAAAATGACCGAGGTCTTTTACGTGCCACTGTGGTGACACGAGGGTGGTGTGCGCGCCTTCGTGAGCGAGGCTGGTACTACATATTGTTCATACGAAATGACAAACACAGGTTACAAGCGATAACGCGCAAAAGTACTGGTTTATTATTTTACAACTGACACTAGGGATCAGTAATGTATAGATATATAGTTACAGTACCACGTAATGCGGTAAAAAACTTATGAACAGAAAGAAAAAGAGAAAAGAAAACAAATTATTAGACATGGCAAAAGTATCAAATGCATTAACAAGACACGAGAAGTAAAAACAAGAAAAATAAACAATCACAAGACAGGAGAAGACAAACAGACAAGAAAGTTACAATTACCAAACACTCGTTGGTTAGTCCTTCAACAACAATAAAGAGTTACGTTCTGTACGTTCAACAACAATAAAGAATTACGTTCCGTACGTTCAACAATACCATAAGCACTAAGAATACTCAAGAAACTTAGCATACATACGTTTAAAACCAAAATGGCTAGTTTCAGAAAAATACAAAACGTTGACTCATCAGGCCAGGAATACAAAGCAAACTGTCATACCAAAAAAGTCTAACGACAACGTTCCTGCGTTAATCAAAGTCACAAACAAGATATTTACTCATCCACTTTCCCTCAATAACGTTACAAGAAATAAGCCCGTTTACAAACGATCACCACAGACCGCAAGCTTCTTTTACCTAAATTCTTTTAACGTAAGGCTGAAAAAGTCGGAGAAAACGTTTCACTTCGAACTTCGTTAACCACAGAAAACACAAGTTATCATTATAAACATTAGCGACTTTCTAGCGTCTACAAAACATTGCTGTACGTTCACAACACTAGAACAGTTGAACACACAATAAAGAAACACTACAACAAGTCAGACTTTCAACTCACGTTATACATAAACAACTCACAAAGTCATTACAAAATGGCGACCAAAACACAACACAAACAAGTAACAACAAAATTACCTTATGCGCTGTGTGGGTTGACCAGCAGTACCAAAAACGTGTTGCCTCACAAACGAAGGGCACAAAACGATTCACACTTGAGAAACAACTGTCTCCAAGAACATTACGTTGACGTTAAAACATAAGAAACGCTCCGTTGGTTCACTTGATAACCTTCATACGTTTACATCAAAACCAAACGCTTCCTAAAACCCTCAGATCGACTGACGAGACAGGAGTCAAGCAGCGGTATTTATGGAAACAAAAACCTAACATGGAATAGTTATTCAAAAGTCAAAGGTCACCGGATTGACCAACCAACAACATTCCTAAGACAGAATCGGGTGAAACTACTATTTTACAACCAATCAGTAACCGATCACGCACTCCGTGCATGCCCAAAACTTAAAACGGTATATTTAACAGAAAGAACATCAAGGAACTAGCTGACATCACAAAGCTAAAAACACGTGAGTCACACGTATTCTAAAACTTGCAACGCAGATTCGCAGGGCTCACCTCAAAATCAAAACACGGAAAATAGCACGTGAATCTCACGGTGTTCTAGAACTAAACGACGCAGTTTGTGACGCTCCGACCAAAACCAGGTCACAACAACTGAACAAGGAGCACGTGAATTTCACGTAAAAATATTAACGCTCCACAAAACGGGTCACAACAAGGTGCCACAATAAAAACACGGTTTACTTCTTTTTACATCGTGCAATGACTTGAGCAAACGTAATTACAACAAAAGTAGGTGACTGCATGCCACATCGGCATGCACACTCCCACCGGAAATTATATTAATATAATTTACTTCAAAAACCTTTGTACAAACATATTCCTTATATCAAAAGAAGAATAACGCAGATTTAGACATTTCCAATTTACAACTCAAAATCATTGTGTTGCAAAACATTTACACAGCACTATTACGGTTCAATCATTTTCAATGTTTCAACACATCTCGTTTCAACTAAATGCCACTGGTCATTTACTCGACGGCATAAAGAAAACGCACCACTTAAAACATAAATGTCCGTTACATCATCTGGTATAAAAACAAACCGCAACAATCTACAACTGTCAAATTGGAAAAACACTCCAAAGTTCAATGTTCTTTCAGTTTGCCTACACAGCTTTGTCTTTGTGATTTTCACGATCTACTAACACAGTCATTTTGTGAATAGGTCGCTCTAATATGCGACTATCACCAGTGGGACGGCCGTGATTGTCTAGATCCTTTGTTCCAACATGCACTTTCACTCGTCTGACCAGTCCATCAGATCCCGGCATCACTTCGACTACACGAGCCATGCACCACTCTGATCTGCACAAGTTCTGGTCATGCAAGACAACAACATCTCCCACCTGTACGTTTGCCTGGGGACGTTGCCAGACACGACGTTTCTGCAAGAGTGAAAGGTACTGGCTCTTCCATAGCAGCCAGAATTCGTCTGCCATCCGCTGGACACAGCGCCAACGTTTCCTGGCGTACAGGTCTGGATCTTCAAACACACCAGGGGGCGGAAGGATGGCACCTGACTTCATGGTGAGGACGTGGTTGGGGGTCAAAGGGCGTGGTCCATCTGCCGATTCCAATGACTCGACAGACAGTGGTCGACTGTTCACGATGGCCATCACCTCGTATAGGAACGTACGAAGTGATGAAGTAGTGAGACGCTGGCCTGATCTTCTGAGAAGACCATTCAGGATGCTGCGTACCGTTCGGATCTGACGCTCCCAAACGCCACCCATGTGACTAGCTGCAGGGGGGTTGAACTTGAACTCACATTTGCTTTCCAGCATCTTTGATGTCAGTCGTTCAGAGTCCATCTCCTTCCATGCCAGTTTGAACTCGTTGCATGCACCTACAAAGTTCGTTCCTTTGTCACACCAAATGCGTGATATGTTTCCTCGCATGGAGACAACAATGCGTAGGGCGTTGATGAAGGAATCACTTGACATGTCATCCAGGGTTTCAATGTGGATTGCCCTAGAGGCAAAACACGTCACGATCAGTCCGTACCTTTTCACCTCCCTACGTCCATCTTTGACGTGAAATGGGCCGAAACAGTCAATGCCACAGTACGTGAACGGTGGGGATGGGTCAAGACGCTCTGGAGGGAGATCGGCCATCTTCTGTCCAGCTGGCCCTGAGCGATGCCATCGGCAGTGAACACAGCGGCGCACCAACGAGGAGACGACGTGACGAATGCCAATGATCCAGAAACCGCTGGCTCGTACTTGGTTGATCGTGAACATTCTCCCTTGGTGGGCTATCGCAGCATGACAGTCCTGAGCCACCAGGAAAGAGAAGTGACTGTCTCGAGGTAGTAGTATGGGAAACTTGTCAGCTGAAGAGGATGATGAATTTTGAGAGCGACCATATACTCTCAGTATACCATCAGTGTCTTTGTGAGCGTTGAGTGCCTGAAGTTGGTTGCGTAAAGAAGGCGTTGGGCGTTCAAAATGTTCTTTCTGAAGACATACGATGAACTTCTTCTCAGTGACTTCAAGCACTTCAAGGGGAGACGACTGGTGCCCCTTAATGGCATTGCATTTGCGTACCAAAACAGCCATGGCTCTTATCAGAGATGTCTTGGAGGAAAATCGTTGGGCGATCTGCTCAAACGACTGGACAGACACTTCTTTAGAGGTAGTAGCCTTGCACACCTTCACCTCAACATCGTCATCTGGGATCTCGAAAAAGTCATCTGATTCCGGAAGGGACTGGCTCAAGAACGCGGGACCATGGAACCACTCTGATGTCATGAGGTCACTCACAGACAATCCCCGTGATGCATAATCAGCTGGGTTCTCCTTTGTAGTAACATGATTCCACTGACTGGCCTGTGAGAACTGACGTATTTGTTGGACTCTATTTGCGACAAAGACGTGAAAACGCTTGGACTCGTTCTTCAAATAAGCGAGTACAATCATAGAGTCAGTCCAAAAGAAATGTTCAATGCTCTCAAAGTCCAGTTCTTCTTGAAGAAATCTTGCCATCTTGACGGAAAGTACTGCTGCCGTTAGCTCCAGACGAGGGACAGTGACGTGTCGAAGCGGAGCCACGCGTGCTTTGGCGACTACAAGCGTACTGTGAATGTTGCCTAGATGATTCTCAAAGCGAAGGTACGAACACTGGCCGTATCCTGCTGTAGACGCGTCTGAGAAGTGATGTAGCTCTACATTCTTCACAGTGCCAAAGTCTGTGGGCAAGTAGTTCCTGGGTACCTTGACGCAACCCAGTCGGGATAGATCCTTCAGCCACTCTTCCCAACGTTCTTGAAGCGATGGTGGCAGCGGATCGTCCCAGCCGAGCTCCTGGCGACATAGTTCCTGGAGGATCAATTTTCCAGTCAGCAAAAAGGGGGCCAGAAAACCAAGGGGGTCGTAGACTGATGCAATTGTAGAGAGAACTCCTCTTCTGTTCGAGGGACCCAGTCTGGGGTTGTCAGTGAAACCCAGCGTGTCATCATCAGTGCACCAGTGAAGGCCAAGAGTCCGCTCAATTTCTGGTGTGCTACAAGGGACTGCGAGTTCTGTGGCCTTGGTTGACGTAACTTCAGAGTCGGGGAAGTACTCTAAAAGTTCCTTTGAGTTGGAGACTATCTTGTGCAGCCTCAATTGTCCGTGTTCACAAATTTCTCTAGCCTTCATGAGCACATCTGCTGCTTCTTCAACAGAGTCTTTGGCTTGAAGTCCATCATCGACATAAAAGTCACGCTGCAGAAAGGCTGATGCCTTGGCGCTGATTGTGGCGTTGTCCTTTGCCACCTGCTTGAGGCCGAAGTTTGCGCAGCCTGGAGACGATGTAGCTCCGAAGATGTGCACCTTCATGCGGTAGTCAAGCGGCTGGCCACTCGTATCACCGTCCTTCCACCAAAGGAAGCGCAGAAAGTCTCGATGGGGCTCGGAGACGTGAAACTGGTGGTACATTTTTTCCACGTCACAGGAAAATGCTATGGGACCCTTGCGGAAACGACAGAGAACGCCGGAAAGGGAGCTGATTAGGTCTGGGCCTTGTAGGAGAAGATCGTTCAAGGACGTGCCTAGGTGACGTGCACTACAGTCAAAAACCACACGAATCTTTCCTGGCTTCTTGTCGTTGTACACGCCGTGATGTGGGATGTACCAGCGATTAGGGACCTCGACTTCGTTCTTGGGAATCAGTTCAGCGTCACCTCGCTCCAAAATCACGTTCATGAACTTGATATAGTCTTCACGGTACCCAGGCTTCTTCTCAAACTGGCGTTTCAGTCCCATGAGACGCTTGACTGCGGCACCTCTGTTGTCAGGAAGAGACGGTTGTTCTGGCCGAAAAGGCAGAGGCATCTCGTAGTGACCAGCTTCGTTGACCTTCACGTTCTCCTTCACGATCTTCATGAACTTCAAATCATCTTGAGACATGGATCCTGTGTCACTATCAGCAAAGTCTCTCTCCATAACGTGTAGTAGGTCAGTACACGATACCTCATCCACCTGTATTTTGTAGACGTGAGCTGCACTTTCTTCTTGTCTTGATCCTGGCTTAACGACTACGTGCATGGACGAGCCTACACCATCAAAGGCGACGGAATGCGGTGACTTGCCGACGATGCTCCAACCTAACTTAGTCTCTACTGCAAATGGCAGTCCTTGGACAACGTTTAGGGGCATGAGGGCTTCAGCGCAGTCATAGCCGATGAGGAGGCCTGCTTCGCAATCAGGGTACAAGGGGGGCAGTTTTGGGGACAGGTGTTGAAGATGTGGGTAAACTTTGACAGTCTCTGAGGTGGGGATTTGCGTGGGGTCAACGGACAGGTAAGGTCGTGAGATGGCAGAAGGGAGCCTGACAAACTCACTGGAGGTAGGAGAGCGGACACGCAATCCAGAGTACTTCCTGCCGGAGACCACAGCATTGTCCTCAGTCAGTGTGGAGACCCTGAGTGTAGTCGGCTGCGATTTGGCTTTAACTTCTTCAGCCACTGACTGCACTACAAAAGTGGCGTTGGACATAGTGTCCAGTAGTGCGTACGTCAGCACTTCTACGTTGGGGTTAGAGTCACTGGAAACGAGAACGGGAACGATCATAGACGTGAAACCGATGCTGTTTTCCTCGCTGGCCTTAAGAGCAGACACTGTAGGGGTCGACGATGACAGTGGCTCTTGAACGTCAGCAGCAGAGGTACGGTAATTGTTCTTGTGTTCACTCGCCCCTTTGGTTTCACTCATACTGTTCTGATACTTGAAATTGTCATCATGAAGACAAGTAGGATGAGCCTTCTTGCACTTCTTGCACGTCTGTTTCTGCATACATTGACGGCTCTGGTGATCCTTACTTCTGAGACATCCGTAGCAGATACGGTTCTTGAACAGAAAATCTCGTATCTCAACCAGAGGCTTCTCTATGAGTTCCTTACATGTCCCAGCGTCATGGTCCGGAAGTTGACAGTGCAGACATGCGGTGACATCCTCTGTCAGGGTTGACAAGTTCGTTGTGAACTTTCTTGGTGTCCCCGATGCACTTGTCAAGCCGAAAACAGGGTCGTTAGAAATGTCTGCTTCGAGAGTAACGAACGACACGAGTTCATTGAACAGAGGATACCTCTTCTTTTCAACCTTAGTTCGAGCAACTGTTCTAGACCATCTGTGACTCATCCAGTCTGGGAGCTTTCCGACGATCTTCCGTAGGTACTGGGCATCATCCAGGATGCTCAGTCCACCAACTTCCTGGGCAGCAACGGAACATTGCTGCAAGAAATCGGCCAGACTTCTGAGTCCCTTGGGATCCTTGCTTTTGACTGGGGTCCATTCGTCCAGCTTGGTCCGGAAAGCTTGCGAAACGACGTATGAGTTGCCGAACCGATTTTCCAGCACTTCCATGGCTCTCTCGTAGGCATCACCTTCTCTCAGCAGAAAGAAGCCGGTCACGGCCTCCTTTGCTTGACCTCCGATGTACCGTTGCAGATACAATAACTTCTCACTGCTGGTTATGTTCTGTCTCTCGATGAGGAACGAAAACGACGACCTCCAAATTGGATATTGGAGAGGGTCACCAACAAAAATGCACGGCTCCTGCATCGGCAAACGGTTGATCATCAGAGCGTCTGATAGGGTTTTGGCGAGAGAGTCCATAGGAGTGTCCTGCTTGGCAGGAGTAGCAAGTGGACGTTGGTAGTACGCAGACGGGGGGTAGGAGACAAATGGACGATCTGCATGACATTCCTTGTCAAAGTTCATGTACGCAGGGGGCCTTGCATTTTCGTTTCCCCAAATAACTTTGGGGGTGGTCTGATGTGGGTCCAGGAATGTGGGCACGAAAGGCTCTGGTTTGGGATGTAGGTGGGTATCATAGGGGAAACAGGGTGGGGTAACTTGAAAACGTCTGTGGTCCATGCGTTGGTGACGTTCTTCTGGGAAGTAGGTGTGTCGTTCTTGCGTCTCATCACCTTCCCTTGTCTCTGGTAGGTGATAGGACCAACCTGTGTGGTCGAGATCAGGCGGGCGAGAGCCTGTGACGCTTGTCGTTGAGTGTCCAACGTTGTGCAGAGGCGGCTGACCAGCGTACGCACCGAGAGGGTGCTGCAGTGTGGTCAGCAGCGCTGTAGGCCGCATGGAGGATGTAGTTGCAGCCGTCGTGTAGTTGGGTGTGAAGGGCTCCTGACGGACGAAAGGAGCGCTCGTTCCGGCGTGATGGGGGGCGTTGACATCCTCTCTACGTTGAGGTCCGTACGCCTCATAGGTGGCGTTGTTGGTAGTAGCGGCGCTTGTAGAGGCGCTGACTCCAACGACGAGGTCCACGACAGGTAACGCGTGCTGTCGTGGCTCAGTCGTTGTGGTTCCTGCGACGAAGTTGGTGACAGCAGCGTTGACAGTAGAGATGTCACGGGTGCTGGCGGCGTTGCAGACAGGAACAGACGTGACGTCCAAGGCTGGCTGGTGTGTCCCTTGATCAGCAATGACGGCAGCTTGGCAGACAGGAACAGACGCGGCGTCCAAGGCTGGCTGGTGTGTCCCTTGGTCAGCAATGACGGCAGCACCTGTCCCTATTCCTATCGCTGTTTGTTCATTGTTTAGAGGAGGGGCTACAAGACTATACAAGGGAACGAAAGGACGAGGGTGGAACCTAGTGTTCAACAAATCAACTGACGGTAGATCAGGGAGATCCTGCTGAACGGATTCACCTTGTTCCAATACTTGTAACATAGCTTGTTGTTCTCTTAAGCTAATTTTCAATTCGGTGGACTGAATTTGTCTCAAAGCCTTTTTCTGTTTAATATCTTCAAGAGCTGCTTCAGCTGCGTCTTCGGCCTGTCTAGCTGCTGTTCTCTCAGCTTCCTTAGCCTGCCTAGCTGCGTCTTCAATCTGCCTAGCTGCATTTCTCTCAGCTTCCTCAGTCTGCCTAGCTGCTGTTCTCTCAGCATATTGTTGTTGTAAGAGATCCAGTTCACTAAACTGAGCTTCCTTTATTGCGTCACCTTCCACTTTTATGGCCAGGGATGCAGCCTCTAATTTAAGAGCCAATTTAGTGTCTTCAGAGCTAACACTTTTAGAGCGGAGAGACTCGGCGCGAGAAGCTACTTGGCTACCTGATCTCCTGATACCTGACTTGTGGCTAGCTGACTTGTGGATGGCTGACGTAATGCTAGCTGCTTTATGGCTGGCAGTCTTAACACTGGCTGACTTGTGGGTGGATGACCCAACGCTAGGTGTTACACTGCTATGCCTGGAAGTAGGCTTCTTAGTCACCTGCACGCTAGTCGATTGTCTGTCAAGAGCTCGATCAATGTCAAACATAATGTTCTGAACTGTTCTCTGAACATCATCCCAACTTTCCTGAATGGTTTCACCGCTACCAATACTACGAAGACCTTTCTCTATGTCACCAAGATCCTTGTACATGCTCAAAACAATTTGTTTCTGACTGGTTAACGACTCTTGATTAGGAGTTTCTTGGTTAAGCTCTGTTACTACCTCACCGATTGCTCGTTCCAAGAATGTTCGTTGTCTTGCAAAGTTTCTAGTTTTGATCTCAATCTGGTAATCTCTACCTTTTTCAGTAGGCTTAATGTCACGCCTAGGCCTTTGAGAATGTTCATCTTCATCGCCGTTAATGTCATAACCTGAAGCTTCCAATGGTTTATCTGCTGGAATCTCCTCCATTACAATGTCCGCTTATTCAAAAGCACTAAAAACCTACATAAGGTTTATCTGTTTAAAAAGTAAAATGAATCGATCTGAGGGTCGTTTGGGATAATACACAAAAGTCACAAAAAATGCGCCGGATACGGAGTAGGAAGATCTCTAACCGACAAGTTGATCTATGTCAAACTATGGTTCACTAACACAGTGACAGGTAACAATAAAGTCTTTTGCTGGTTATCAACAGCTACGTTTACGTTCATTGAGCGTCAATAACAAAAGTTCTTTACTGGGCGTCAGCAGCTAAGTTTGTTTACTTTAGCTAACGTTCTTTCACTGGGCGTCAGCAGCTAAGTTTTTTACTTTAGCTAACGTTCTTTCACTGGGCGTCAGCAGCTAAGTTTTTTACTGTGCGCGCCTTCGTGAGCGAGGCTGGTACTACATATTGTTCATACGAAATGACAAACACAGGTTACAAGCGATAACGCGCAAAAGTACTGGTTTATTATTTTACAACTGACACTAGGGATCAGTAATGTATAGATATATAGTTACAGTACCACGTAATGCGGTAAAAAACTTATGAACAGAAAGAAAAAGAGAAAAGAAAACAAATTATTAGACATGGCAAAAGTATCAAATGCATTAACAAGACACGAGAAGTAAAAACAAGAAAAATAAACAATCACAAGACAGGAGAAGACAAACAGACAAGAAAGTTACAATTACCAAACACTCGTTGGTTAGTCCTTCAACAACAATAAAGAGTTACGTTCTGTACGTTCAACAACAATAAAGAATTACGTTCCGTACGTTCAACAATACCATAAGCACTAAGAATACTCAAGAAACTTAGCATACATACGTTTAAAACCAAAATGGCTAGTTTCAGAAAAATACAAAACGTTGACTCATCAGGCCAGGAATACAAAGCAAACTGTCATACCAAAAAAGTCTAACGACAACGTTCCTGCGTTAATCAAAGTCACAAACAAGATATTTACTCATCCACTTTCCCTCAATAACGTTACAAGAAATAAGCCCGTTTACAAACGATCACCACAGACCGCAAGCTTCTTTTACCTAAATTCTTTTAACGTAAGGCTGAAAAAGTCGGAGAAAACGTTTCACTTCGAACTTCGTTAACCACAGAAAACACAAGTTATCATTATAAACATTAGCGACTTTCTAGCGTCTACAAAACATTGCTGTACGTTCACAACACTAGAACAGTTGAACACACAATAAAGAAACACTACAACAAGTCAGACTTTCAACTCACGTTATACATAAACAACTCACAAAGTCATTACAAAATGGCGACCAAAACACAACACAAACAAGTAACAACAAAATTACCTTATGCGCTGTGTGGGTTGACCAGCAGTACCAAAAACGTGTTGCCTCACAAACGAAGGGCACAAAACGATTCACACTTGAGAAACAACTGTCTCCAAGAACATTACGTTGACGTTAAAACATAAGAAACGCTCCGTTGGTTCACTTGATAACCTTCATACGTTTACATCAAAACCAAACGCTTCCTAAAACCCTCAGATCGACTGACGAGACAGGAGTCAAGCAGCGGTATTTATGGAAACAAAAACCTAACATGGAATAGTTATTCAAAAGTCAAAGGTCACCGGATTGACCAACCAACAACATTCCTAAGACAGAATCGGGTGAAACTACTATTTTACAACCAATCAGTAACCGATCACGCACTCCGTGCATGCCCAAAACTTAAAACGGTATATTTAACAGAAAGAACATCAAGGAACTAGCTGACATCACAAAGCTAAAAACACGTGAGTCACACGTATTCTAAAACTTGCAACGCAGATTCGCAGGGCTCACCTCAAAATCAAAACACGGAAAATAGCACGTGAATCTCACGGTGAGAGAAAGGGAGAATGTACGTTCTGGCTCACCGATTCCGACAGACCCTAAATATTAACGCAAAATAGGCTTCTGGACTAAACTTTTACTAAAATGAAACATGCGACAAAATCAGAAAAATACTGCATAAATCCATACACAAAAAAAATACAGTAAAGTAAGGTTGTTTTGAACCAATGCCGGGTCTGTCGGAATCAGTAACCCAGAACGTACATTCTCCCTTTCTCTTATACAACATTCTTAAGCTCAATACGCTCTCTCATTTACAAACTTTACTTCATGTGTTCTTTCACTGTTAGAATTATATCTGATACATGCAATGTGACTGTCTAAACGAATAGTTAACTCTTTACAAGTGATTCTATTTTTACTTTTTCTTCCCGTCCTATTTGAATCCCCTTTTTTAAAAACTGCTTTTTCAGATCTTCTATATCGATTGGCTTGTTATATTCAGCTCGTGTTTTTGTTTGAATACTTGCTTTCTTACTTTTGTAGTCATCAAAGTCTGTTTGTATCTGTTTGAATTCTTCGTCAGAAACTTTTGAATCTTCAAGTGCTTTACTGATAGACAGTTTTAGGCTAGACAATTTTGATGATGCAAGAGTGGAAATGGATTCGTGTTTTTCAAGCTTTTTCACAATTTTTTTCATTATAGCTGATGCTATAAATGATAAACCACCAACTGCTGCTGCGACACCACCTAGGATTAGAGAAACTGGAGTCCCTACTCCGGTAGCTAACAGAATTGTTCCCGTTACACCTGCAGCTGATGCAAGGATAGTAGAACCAGTGCTGGCATTAGAAAGGCTGTTGTAAGTTGTTGAGTACTTACGTCTAGCGCGAGAATATTTTTCTAATTCATCTTCTAGTTGTTTTTGTATATTACTAATGTGTGCCAGTCTGAATTGTTGACTTTCTGCTGCACTTTCATCAATATTAGGATAAAGCTTCACACTGCTAGTCATCTTTTTAATGCAAAATATAAAATATTTATCTTAATTCTCACTGGCCAGTGTTTCTGCTAAGCTTTGAAGCTGTTCATTGCTTAACACCTTATCTGTATAGTAGAAAGCAATCAAATCAAGATAAGTAAGATTAATACTTCTTATTTCTGTTAAATTATTTATATCTGCGTTAACAACAACATTTTGGTTTGACGTCTGTTTTTTTATTGTGTTAGAATCCTTTTGAACAGCAATAAATACTCTGACTTCTTCAACATTTAATGGTCTCCAGTTGAGATTTATTCCTCTCATTAGAACAGTGTTTGTGGTTTCTTCCCTTTTCCTGACAACTATATCAAATATCATAGTTGCATTCTGCCCTATTGGAAGCTTGGGTATAAAATCGACAATGGTGTCAGCGTCCTTTTCAACACTTTGTTTTCTGTGAATGAGATAGTTGTTCTTATGGAAAGGTTTAACTGCAACTTCTCCCCTGCTGTTAATCGCAGGAACAAGGCTAACAATTAGTGGTCCAGCATTGATTGACTTACGGAATGTGTCGTCTTTTCCAACAAGAGTGTATGGACTCACAAGTTCAAACTTCATTTCCCAGTCAATCTTTTTCATAACAGGACTAAGTACCCATTTTTTATTCTGATGTTTCCACATGTAGAATGTGTCATCGACAATTGGATCAGGTACATTAACATCACGGATTTGACCTAGTTTGAGAAATCTTGGTTTCTTTTCATCGTCGATTTCCTTTCTCTTGTAATGACCAGTGTCTGTAAACTCGAATGCATACACTGCACCAACTTCAGCATTGCTCTCAAAGTCGATAGCGTCTGCTAAATCTTTCAACTCTATAGTTGAACATGCAACAGGATAAGCTATTGTAGGTCCACTCGACATTTTAATACTCAATATTTTATGGAACTATTTCCAATGTAATGTTAAACAAACAATCAACTGGTTGTCCACTTTGATTTTTCAGATCAATGTGTAGGAATTCATGACACCCTTCCTCCAAGTCCTTGAACTGAAGTGTCTTAAATGTTGGCACGTGCATTTTACAAAAAGAGGCATCACTCGGTGGAAGAATCCTAAGCAGATCAGAACGCTGATCATTAAACAGATTATAGGATGTGTTAAGCTCTCTCATGTGAACAAACAGTACACTGTTAACATCCATGTCAATGGGACGTGTTCCCTTGTATATTTTTGTAATTCCAAGCATATCAAGGAGTTTGGTTGGAAACTCAACGTTTACTTCTCTAGTTTTGGGCATAGTAAGAGTAGCAATGAGACTTGCATGATTTAAACTCGCTGTAATACCTACTGGAGCAAACAATTCTTTCTCTAAAGTGCAGAAGTCATAGTAACCATCTTCTACAGAATGTGTTTTACCATTAATTCTTACCCAGTTGTTATTCTTTTTTTTACTGATATTATACCAAGTAACCTTGTACATAATTTCATGCAGTGCAACTTTCATTCCTCCATTTTGATTGTTGATAGGGTTTGCAAGTTTAACTGGCACACTAGTCTTCACATTTGTTAGTGTGATAAACATTTTTTATTCAACAACAAAAATGATTCAGTATAAATTCAACAAAGACGTTAAATACAAAACTGGACCATATTACAATCCAAAGACTATTTCTTTCCATGAGTTGGACTTTGCTGTAACAGAAACAGAATCCATTCGCGTTAAAGTGCCTGACCCATTCCATTCTTACCTAAATCCCCCAATCAAAAATGATAGTGTTCCAAAGATGTGGAACTCTCACCCAATTCAGTTCTATCAGAATCAGTTAAACTTTGCAATATTCTGTGCAACCACAGGATGTGGAGTGTCCTATGCAGACCACATGAATAATTCAAACTTACTGACAAAGTGTGTGTACACATTTCACGTTTACTATCAGTGCAGGAGAATCTTGTCTGAACTTCAGGCACCAATGCCGCATGAAAAGAGCTGGAACCCATTCAACAATAGGATAAACATGAAAGTGTATGAGCGTCTCTGCAATGAATTCAATATAGATTTTAAGACCGACTTTAGGCAAAAGCAAGACAAAAACCATGGCATGGGAACACTATATTTATGGGGTGTCCACAGGAGGTATAATTTTGATTACTGGCCAGGTCATACATCTTTTTCTTCAAATGTGCAGGTACAGTTAGGATCAATAGAACAAGAGCACCACAATGCATGGACTACTTTTATATTAGACACCGGCAAAGGTTTCACTGGATCAGGTGTTGAAAGGATCAATGAATCTATCCGAACATATGCGTGGTGCTTGCTAGGCTCGCAGGCACAGACACGATCAAACATAATGAGAACAAGCACAGGGTTTGGTGCACAGAAACAGTTGTTATCAAATTTAGAAGATGTCATAAACTCTGCAGTTGATCTGCCTTCCAGCATCAAAAGGTATCAAGACTCTCTCCGTTATGCAAGATCAAAAGTTGACTTTGCTGTTGGTAACGGCCTTTACATGTTACCTTCTGATCTCCAGCTGCAGATTGGAACAATAACAAATTATAACAATGAAATCATTATTGCTAGTGACACCCAGCCGCTTGGAAAGGGTGAAGAACTGAATTCAGAAATCAGAACGATGTTACAGCCATATCACAATGAACAGAAACAAAGCGTGACAAGTGAAGATCACGCTGCAGGTGAAGATCATTCTGTCACTAGTGATGATCAAGCTGTTAGTATTAGTGATGATCATGAATCGCAGAAGACTGCTCTAGTAATTGGTGGAGTGGGTGTAGGCTTACTTTTGCTTTATTCTCGTTAGCAGAACACCTGCAATTAAAACTATTAGAGTCCAGAGATGTTCAGCCATGAAACCAACAACTTTACCTGCAAAAGATAACAGCCAGCTAACAATTGAACCAATGATTCCTGGAAGTGCACCCAAAGCTTTTGCTGCTAGTTTCTTTAATAGTTCTGCAATGTGTTTGAGTTGTTTCTTTACCCATCCCGGATCAGATGGAGATGAAGGTGAAGGTGGAGGGTGTG
>NW_027127148.1:0-2500 GCF_037325665.1 Littorina saxatilis
TCAATCCATTGACTGACTGGGCAGGCATTAGAATGATGTAGTGGGTGATCAGTAATGATTGAGTTCCAAGGAAAAGTTTGATCGTTTCTGAGCTGGGAAACAGACGCACGGGCACCTCAATCTTCGAGAAGCATTTTTCAATGAGCGTGTAATGTAGCTTGTTCGGTATGGGAACGGAGGGACAGAACAAAACGCCAACAAACAAACAAACAAACATTCATCATTGCACATACTGGTGCTGGAAGATATTCCTGTTTCATATCAAGAAATGTATCTTTATTCCTAACGAGATTACCGATCCGTAACTTATATATATGTTAAAAATAGCTGTTTTGACTGGGAATTGAGAAAGAAATTGGAAACATAAAAAGAAAGACAAATAAAAACAAAAAACAAATGAAGAAAAATAACTGCTTCACAAATAACATTAATTTTCCCCAAAGGACATGTTTTGACAAGACGATGCTTCATATGTTTATGGGTTTTTTAATTTTATTTTTTATGACTAAAATATGCATGCAGGTCTTCTACAAGCGAAGCAACGGGTAAATAAAGGAAACCTGTTCTGAAACCGACCCCGCTTTCATGTTGCAGTAAATATGAAAGAGAATTGTAAAATGTTGTGAATCTTAGCCGCTATAGGCTTGAACGTTAGTCGTATACTCAATGAAAACAACAACAACACCAACAACAGCAACAACAACAACAACAACAACAACACCAACAACAGCAACAACAACAACAACAACAACACGATCAAGCAAGCAAGACACGATATTGTCATATTCGATGCTGTTAACGAGTTTGACATCTGTGCACTTTTGATGCAAAGCGCATATTTATGATATTTCTTTAGAATGCGTGCACAGACGATGAAATCGAAGCATTGAACAAAAGTAAAACCAAACAGGGGATGATGTTACAAAAAAGGCTGCATATAATAATATTATAGCGCATTGTTGATGCATTTCATGGCCCTCGGCTTCAGCATCACCCACAACCTCATCCATATTTCTGGATTTGAGCGCGATAATGATAAAGCCAGCCATATTCGCAAATTATTATTTCCACAGCAAATGGCCGCCAACCTTTAACGCTCCCTCGTTATAGCTTTCCCTTGACTTCACCCCATAAAGTAAAACAGGGCCAAAAAATCAGATTCATTCCAGAGGGATCCATCCTTCAAAACGGCGTTGGGTCGACATTGATTTCCCAAGTTACTTTTACGCCGCGATTTGCTTTATTGGTCCTTAGCCGCTCTTCGGCGTGGGGGAAAAGGAGGTAGAAAAAGTGCATTATTTGGCCTTTTTCTTCTTCTGCATTTGTGTGTGTGTGGTTTTTTATATTTAGTCAAGTTTTGACTAAATATTTTAACATCGAGGGGGAATCGAAACGAGGGTCGTGGTGTATGTGTGTCTGTGCGCGTGTGTGTGTGTGTGTGTGTGTGTGTGTAGAGCGATTCAGACTAAACTACTGGACCGATCTTTATGAAATTTGACATGAGAGTTTCTGGGTATGAAATCCCCGAACGGTTTTTTTCATTTTTTTGATAAATATTTTTGATGACGTCATATCCGGCTTTTCGTGAAAGTTGAGGCGGCACTGTCACGCCCTCATTTTTCAACCAAATTGGTTGAAATTTTGGTCAAGTAATCTTCGACGAAGCCCGGACTTCGGTATTGCATTTCAGCTTGGTGGCTTAAAAATTAATTAATGACTTTGGTCATTAAAAATCTGAAAATTGTAAACAAAAATAAAAATTTTCAAAACGATCCAAATTTACGTTTATCTTATTCTCCATCATTTGCTGATTCCAAAAACATATAAATATGTTATATTCGGATTAAAAACAAGCTCTGAAAATTAAATATATAAAAATTATTATCAAAATTAAATTGTCCAAATCAATTTAAAGACACTTTCATCTTATTCCTTGTCGGTTCCTGATTCCAAAAACATATAGATATGATATGTTTGGATTAAAAACACGCTCAGAAAGTTAAAACAAAGAGAGGTACAGAAACGCGTGCTATCCTTCTTAGCGCAACTACTACCCCGCTCTTCTTGTCAATTTCACTGCCTTTGCCATGAGCGGTGGACTGACGATGCTACGAGTATACGGTCTTGCTGAAAAATGGCATTGCGTTAAGTTTCATTCTGCGAGTTCGACAGCTACTTGACTAAATATTGTATTTTCGCCTTACGCGACTTGTTTTTCCCTTAAGGTTCCAGCTCTCGTTTTGATAGATTCGGGGGGACATTTTGTTTCGTTTCGTTTGAGGTATTCAGTAAATTAGAAAAGTGCAGGTCATTTGTTTGGGAGGGTAGAGAGAGGGGTTGTTTGTGTGTGTGTGTGTGTATCTGCGTGCGTGCGTGCGTGCGTGCGTGCGTGTGTGCGTGTAGATATGAATGTCTTGTGAGACATTAAGAAAGCAAAAAGCGCTTCTTATCTTTAAGGTCAAGAAATCATTGCCAAGAATCCACGGCGAATTAGCAAATG
>NW_027127148.1:10000-11894 GCF_037325665.1 Littorina saxatilis
GAGAGAGAGAGAGAGAAAAGACATGGGACAAGGAAAATGCAAAAGAGTACACACGCGTCCGAGATGGAGAGAGAAGGAAATGCTTGCATGGATTGGGGGGGGGGGGGGGAGGGGATAAGGACCGTTGATGATGGTGGTGGTGGTAGGGGAGGGGGGGGGGGTGCTTGGGTAGAGAGCCGTTGTTCGCTTTGATCCTAACCTCAATATTTACACTTCCGTATCTGGTTCAGCCTTTAGAAGCTGTAGTTTTTACTGCCAGTCTTGACGAATGGTTTAAACAGAATGCTAACTTGCTATAGCTACAAAACTGCTACACAGAGACATTTGTAGTTGCGTGCAGTAAACTAATAACAAAGCGCACGTGCGGGTCACGTGTGTCTGTCATCATTTGTTTCATTATGTCGACATAAGGCTGCGTGTGGGTGGCCTGAAACTGTGTGACATGGACCACAAAAATTATGAAATAGATATTTTAAAAGCGAAAACCCTTGTTTGATGTCTTTGATCCACTATTTGAGTTTAAAATAAATCTTTGAACCAGTTTCTCTAGAGAAAAGAGGTCGCAAGGGAAAACTATTTTTAAAGGACAATTTTTTTTCTTGTGAACGTTGTTTTTGTTTTCATGCATGCAGCAAAAGTGTGTAAGTTGTGCGACATTGTCTTCGTTGGGAAAAATAATGTTACGGTTAAACTCTCTTCGTGCAACGCAGTCAATATGGTCAACATACTTTTCTAGTTGAAGAAGGGCTCTGTTTTGACATAACTGTGGGTTTTGTTTGTTTGCAAAGTCAGCCAATTCACAGGACTTCACTAATCAGACCTGTTTTAAAACCATTACTGTTTTGGAGTAATTTATTACTGGCTTTTTTAGGGAAAAATACTCCATTTCAATCCAGACTACGATTTTAAAATGTGTTTCAAATTAGGTTTTTGTTCCTAATGTTGGAATTTGTACCCACTGGGTTATTATTTTGGTCATCAGATTATTATTTTTGTGACTTGACTATTACTTTCGACAAGCTTTGGGGGTAAACAGCTAGGTCTTTCACTTTTACTTACCTCAAACCATAAAAAAAATGTCGACCGTGCAGATTCAAGTTCGAAGTACAAATGACGTATAGTAGGTTTTCCTGACGTGGCGTTTTACTTAAAGATGTCGCCTTTTAAGAATTATAGGGCAACCAAAAAAGACGACGAGCCATCCGCCAATGAAAGGCTGCGATTTAAACGACGGTTAATAAACCAGAAACGCTATATAGAGCAAGAGTCCATTGAAATCCTACACCAATCAAAATCACTGACACAGCAAGCAGTTAACATCCATTGAAATCTACTCCAATGGAAATCATGTGTATGCACCCACCCACTCAATGAAAAGCGATCACAAAATCGGGTGAATGCTGTTGCCTTTTGAGGGAAGATCAAAGGAGAAGAACAAGACGCCGACGGGAGAGGAGAGGGAGAGAGAGGGAAACAGAGAGACAAACAGAGAGAGAAAGACAGAGACAGAAACAGAGAGACAAACAGAGAGAGAGAGACAGAGACAGAAACAGAGAGACAAACAGAGAGACAGAGACAGAGACAGAAACAGAGAGACAAACAGAGAGAGAGAGAGAGAGAGAGGAGAGAGACAGAGACAGAAACAGAGAGACATACAGAGAGAGAGAGAGAGAGAGAGCTGCAAGCTGAGGGCGTCTCAAACTGACTTTGATTTGATTGGTAATTATTTATTTGCACAAAACGATGATACTTATATATATGCTTGCACAATCGTGCAGATAAATAGACACACGAAAAAAGCGAGGGCTACAGTAACTGTTGTCGATGAAGGGAGAGCAGGGGCCAGAAGGACTGAACTGAACTGTTGATGGCAGTTATGACTATCGCTTAATTT
>NW_027127149.1:0-20000 GCF_037325665.1 Littorina saxatilis
ATTGACGCGGCGGTCAAGTGTTTTGAGTGGAGTGGGCGGAGCGTTGGGTTTATCACATGACCATTTGGGCCAATGGATGAATGTATTTAGTATGTGCGCTACTTTACTGGCGGACCACGAAGCTCGAAGGAGGTATCAACTTGATTTCTTCATGCAATAAATCGTTGGCAGAAAAAAATGTTGCCCTTGGTGGAACGGGAGCCGCTCAGAAGAGGCGTGATAGAACTTGTGCGCGGTTCATGCATACACAACAATCATTTTTCTTTCAAGGTTTTATTTAACACTATGTGTTCGTAAAAACCGTTGCTCAACAACAAAAATAAATTAATTAATATTTTTCATCCTATACATGCCGCTACAGAAGCACACAGGGAGAGGTAGACGCGGCGAGTCGTGTCGTCTGTGAGGTAACGATCGTGTCAAATCATAGTATCTGTTAACGACGCGCCGAACCAAGGTCAGGGGGTGGAGACAGGGGTAAAGAAGAAAAAATATGTGTATTCAGATTCATTCTTCTTTCAGTTGATCAGCTTACTTGACTTCTATTTCCCGAAAGTTTTTTTTGTTTTGTGCGCAAAATTATCGATTGTTGTCGTTGTGGTATAGTTGGTTGTCGATATTTTTTCTTCTCAACATCACTGGCTTGATTTGTTTAATGATATATGTAGCAGGCAGCACACGTCTGTTTCAGAAATCGTTTGAACGTCTGAATTCTGTTATGATACAACAATATAGATGATATACAACTTTTACATGAGAGAAGAAAGTCAAACATTATCTACCTAGAACATGTTGTCTTGTTAAGTTAGCATGCGTATTTTGTGTTCTATGCTATTCCTACTCATGCAGATGTCGAGTGCATTTGAGGTAGAAAAATAACAACAACCGGCAGTTTTGTCGCGACATTTCTCGCAATAATGTTTTGGTAAAGTTTACTTCCTCGTCCGGATTTTCATATGTAATTTTCCATGATGTTCGACCTGCAGCCGACTGCGAATTACTCTTAAATGTTTTGAAAGTTGCAACGCAAGTAAGCGTTTCTATCTTTCCATGAACTTTTGTTGTTGTAGTATATCATTATGACATATCTGGGCCCCGGCCGAGATTCGAACCCGCGACCCTAGGATCACAAGTCCACAACCTGAGCTACCCGGGCTCCCTTGAAGCCAATCGGTGTGTTTGAATCTTTAGTCCGATCGTGCAATCAAACCTGTCCAATGAAAGCTTGTCCACCACTTTGTCTATAACGACCACACGAAATATATATATATATATATTTTTTAACATATTGTAAAGTTTTGACTAAATGTTTTAACTTAGATGGGGAATCGTGACTAGGGTTGTGGTGTAGGGCCTACGTAGTACGTGTCTGTGGGTCTGTGGGTCTGTGTGTATGTATGTGTAGAGCCATTCAGAGAAAACTACTGGACTACTGGAGGATACGTTTCTTTGATGACGTAATATCTGGCATTTTGTACAAGTTTTGGTGGCACTGTCACACCCTCATATTTGGATTCATTTGATTAAAATTCTGTAAAAGTAACTTTCGACAAAATCCGGACAACAGGATTGCATTTCAGGATTAAAGCTTGCAAATTATTTTTTGAGTTTGGCCATTAAAAGTCAGAAAATTGTATTTAAAAATAAAATGTGATGAATCGATCCAAAAAGATGTAATCTTATTCTTGATCATTTTCTGATTCCATAAAAAAATCTATGTGTATCGATTGAACACTGGATTTCCCTTCTTTGAGCTATGTGACGTCAGAGGCCGACAAAACGTCTGTTTAGGCGGCCAGCCGAGACTACAAAATAGTGCATGTTTGTGTGCGTTCAATCATAAAAACTACAAGAAATTCTACCCAGATACATACATTTTATTTGTATTTTTTTACCAAAATATGACAATTTACACATATCTCGACAGTCGTTCACCTCGACCGCTAGCGCGGTCTCGGAGGAACACTGACTGTTTCGATCTGTGTAAAATGTCCTATTTTGGTCAAAAATACATACAACGTTTAATGTCCTGTTTGGATTAAAACAAGCTCGAAAAAAAATTAATATACAATAGAAAAAGCACAATTTCATAAGAAGCGCTTTACACTACTGCGCTATACTGGCTTTCTGTGGCGTGAACGCGATAGCGGTCGCCGTCAGGTATGAAATCGACACAGGTATTGAGTTTTGTCTTCGTATTGTCTTTCATAATGTGAGTTCGAAGGGTTGACTGAATGTATTAATTTCGTCTACGCGACATGTTTTAAGATATTGCTTACTTGTCAACTGCGATCACATGTCTAAACGGACTGCGGCTGCCAGTTTCGGCCCAAACTAACGTTCACAACCTGTCTTTCACAACCTTTAAAATCATGTTTGTTTTAAAAAAAAATTTTTTAATTACATTGTACTATCTCTACATCACCAATACATAACATTCATACACTACCATCTCGCTATACCGACTGCTAAACGTATCAGACGGACGGGACGGCTCTCAGTTAGCCGAATGCAATCACGTTGTCTTCTGCGCTTGAGTGCACCCCATACACACCTCTTGACATACTCTTGACATACTCTTGAAAGCGATAAGACACCACCCGAGTAGCCAACGGCGGCTTTCTTTAATTGCGATAACAACTCGGGTAGACAGTTTCAAACTGTCGTTAAAGACAGGTCCAACTACACTTACTTTTAAGATGTTACATTATGGAGGTCAAAATGGCCAATTTTCTGTAGTTTTTTTTGGAACAATCTATCCTGTTATTGTATTAAAAAAAGAAGCTTTAATTTTTCGGCACTATATTTGATTATGATGGACTCAGTGGAACTCATTCTGATAAGCATCGCTCCACGGCTATTGCCAGTTGTCTCTCTGACCGGACGCTACAGTCCTACGCGAATCTATATAAAAAAAAAAGAATACAGAGTTATCTCCCATATGTTTTTCGCGAGCACTGATCTAAATTTGAGATCAGTGTTCGCGAGACGAAAATGATTGCAGATTGGCCGACTTCGACAGTGATCTCCGTTCTGTTCTTCACAGTTATGATAAAGACATCGTTCTAAGGTCAAAACAAGTCGAAATTTTGGGACTGCTGCCGGAAGGAGACCGTAATATATGGTTTCATCTCTGTCAACTGGTTACAGAAAAAATCGTCTGCTCCAGTGAGCGCCGAAACCAAACGGTTGATTATCACGTGACACTTTTGTCATATTTAGAATTGTTTGCACAGTAAATACAGCCGCGAAAAATAGCTCGCTTGAAACTGTCTTACATTTCAATTCCTTCGTAATTTTAAAATGACAAAACACCATGAAAAATCATTATCGACGATCGCGAATCTGCTTATATCAATAATACATTACAAAAAACTCTAAATATGCACACACACACACACACACAAATCGGTTTCCTTGCCAGACAAGGAATCTCAAGGCATCCTGTCAGGGAGAGAATGACCTGAACTCCTTTTGACCTGAGTTCAAGATGAGTGGAACTGTCCTAACATTCTCAGAGAATTATTTTCAAAGTTTATGTTTGTTTTAAACATTAATATGTGAAAACAGAATTAAGGTAGGTGATCAGCGATGCTGTCAAAACTACTCACATTACGTCATATATGGCTGGTTTTTAGTGTTGATATTTTTGTTTCGAGCGACAGATTGACTGATTTGTTTCATATCGCTTAACCGGTATTTATTGTGGGTTTTTTTAAACATTTTTTATTAGGTGTTTTTTGTGTTTGTTGTTGTTGTTGTTGTTGTAAGCACGCTGCTGGATTACACACACACACATACACACACGGCTGAGTCTGCAGGTGACCCGTCTGCAGTTTTACTAGATATTGCTCGTCGTCGGCGTGTGCTCTTTCAGTAGATATTTTTGTCTTTCTTTGCATCCACATTGTGACACAGTGAAGCCGTCCACGCTGGGTGGTGGGGGTGGTTTGGACTCGATAGATAAAATATTACGATTTTTAGCATAAAGAAAACAAATCCGAATTTTTGAGCGATGGGACAATAAAATAATGAAAAGAATTAAATAAATCTAATTGATCCCTTGACTTTGGGGTAGCGCAACTCTGTTGCTACTAGCTTTCTTCTGGGAGAATGCGACCCGAATTTCCCAGCGACGGGAAAATACATTAATGACAAAAACATCTTATAGATCCCTTGACTTCGGGGTATCGCGACTTTGTTGCTGCTAGCTTTTCTCTGCGAGGAAGCGCCCGAATTTCCCAGCGATGGGACAATAAAGTAATGAGAGAAAAAAAAATCTAATATATCCCTTGACATTGGGGTAGTGCGACTCGGTTGCTGATAGCTTTTCACTGGGAGGAAGCGACCCGAATTTCCCAGCGAATAGACAATAAAGTAATGAAAAACAAGTCGCGTAAGGCGAATATACAATATTTAGTCAAGTAGCTGTCGAACTCACAGAATGAAACTGAACGCAATGCCATTTTTCAGCAAGACCGTATACTCGTAGCATCGTCAGTCCACCGCTCATGGCAAAGGCAGTGAAATTGACAAGAAGAGCGGGGTAGTAGTTGCGCTAAGAAGGATAGCACGCTTTTCTGTACCTCTCTTTGTTTTAACTTTCTGAGCGTGTTTTTAATCCAAACATATCATATCTATATGTTTTTGGAATCAGGAACCGACAAGGAATAAGATGAAAGTGTTTTTAAATTGATTTGGACAATTTAATTTTGATAATAATTTTTATATATTTAATTTTCAGAGCTTGTTTTTAATCCGAATATAACATATTTATATGTTTTTGGAATCAGCAAATGATGGAGAATAAGATAAACGTAAATTTGGATCGTTTTATAAATTTTTATTTTTTTTTACAATTTTCCGATTTTTAATTTTTAAGCCACCAAGCTGAAATGCAATACCGAACCCCGGGCTTCGTCGAAGATTACTTGACCAAAATTTGAACCAATTTGGTTGAAAAATGAGGGCGTGACAGTGCCGCCTCAACTTTCACGAAAAGCCGGATATGACGTCATCAAAGACATTTATCAAAAAAATGAAAAAAACGTTCGGGGATTTCATACCCAGGAACTCTCATGTCAAATTTCATAAAGATCGGTCCAGTAGTTTAGTCTGAATCGCTCTACACACACACACACACACACACACACACACACGCACGCACGCACATACACCACGACCCTCGTTTCGATTCCCCCTCGATGTTAAAATATTTAGTCAAAACTTGACTAAATATAAAAACATCTGATAGATCCCCTGATTTGGAGGAAGCGCGACTTTGTTCCTGCTAGCCTTCCATTGGGGGGAATTGACCCGAATATCCCAGCGATGGGACAAAAAAGTAATGAAATAAGAATCAAAACATTTAATAGATCCCTTGACTTAATTTGGAGATGACAAGAAAATATCGGGCGTATTTACGTGATTTGTAAATCGCGGGGCGATTGTTTTACATTTTTACGAATCACGGGTTAACACGCTCGCATATTACGTCTTCTATGCTATTCCTTCTGATTCTTTCTTTATTTGGTGTTTAACGTCGTTTTCAACCACGAAGGTTATATCGCGACGGGATTCCTTCTGATGCAGGTGTCGATCGCATTTACGATCAAAAACAGGAGTTTTTGCGTCAATTACTAAGGGCATTATGCCAAAAAGCGCTGTATGTCAGCAAGGACTTGTTAGTTTGCTTTGAAACTTTCCGAATATTTTGCCTACATACTACATGTAAGCTACTACGGGTAGTACATAGACAAATTGAACGAAATGACATAGGAATTAATGCCTTAATTTGGGTGCGTAATTTGTCGCAATAATTTGTTGCCGAAGGATTTTAATAGATATGCGCGGAGCGGAATGTATATGGCCTTTCTGATTCCTTATTGAAAACATTTAATAGATCCCTTGACTTTGGAGATGACAAGAAAATATCCGGCGCATTTACGTGATTTGTAAATCGCGGGGCGATTGTTTTACATTTTTACAAATCACGGATTCACACGCTCGCATATTTTGTGTTCTATGCTATTCCTTCTGATGCAGGTGTCGATCGTATGTGCGGTCAAAAACGGGAGTTTTTTGCGTTAATTACGAGGGGCATTATGCGAAAAAGCGCTGTATGTCAGCAAGGACTTGTTAGTTTGCTTTGAAACTTTCCGACTATTTTGACTACATACTACATGTACTACGGGTAGTAGCATAGACAAATTGAACAAAATGACATGGGAATTAATGCCTTAATTCGGGTGCGTAATTTGTCGCAATACTTTGTTGGTGAAGTTTGTTTAATTCAACTGGTAAAAGTAGCACAAATGGTAAACATTATTTAGTGTGTGTTATTCATGTGTTATTTTTGTAAAAGAGTAATTCATTCAGTGTTCACAACAGGTGTTTTAAAAATGTGTTTAAAAGTGGAATGTTTACAGTATATACAACAACTTATTCGGAACGATAACCTCGATAAGATCAAACGAATTATGTATTGTTTGCTTGTCATGTGGGTAATCCTTACACGTAACAAACAACAAACAAACCACAAGGTAGTCCACATCGTATGGCCCAGAGAGGTAATAAAAGCTCGGAAAAAATCAGACACTCAGCGAGCTACTTCTGTTCTCCGACAGGGCCTATTTCTCCCACATGAAAGTTAGCTGCAACAGAGTCGCGCTACCCCAAAGTCAAGGAATATATTAGATTTTTCTCTCTCATTACTTTATTGTCCCATCCCAAGGTAGTCCACATCTTATGGCCCAGAGAGGTAATAAAATCTCGGGAAAAAAATCAGACAGTCAGCGAGCTACTTCTGTTCCCTGACATATGGCCCATCATGGCCTATTGCCTATTTTCGCGGATAGGTGTGATATTGTGAGAGACGGACTGAATGACACTTGACTTAAAGTGTGAAGCGACTAGAACACCAAAAGCGTTTCTGCTTCAAGACAGGCCTTCGCACTTAGGCTGTGTCTGTGACGAGCTGGAAACATAAGTTAAATCAAAGCGTGAAATGTGTTCGATGTATTTTTGATTTCTTCAACATTAATTTTGTTTAAATTGCAGTTTGGGTATAACCGTGGTCCCTCTTATATACTGATAATGGTAATAGTAATCATAAACAAGTCGCGTAAGGCGAAAATACAATATTTAGTCAAGTAGCTGTCGAACTCACAGAATGAAACTAAACGCAATGCCATTTTTCAGCAAGACCGTATACTCGTAGCATCGTCAGTCCACCGCTCATGGCAAAGGCAGTGAAATTGACAAGAAGAGCGGGGTAGTAGTTGCGCTAAGAAAGATAGCACGCTTTTCTGTACCTCTCTTTGTTTTAACTTTCTGAGCGTGTTTTTAATCCAAACATATCATATCTATATGTTTTTGGAATCAGGAACCGACAAGGAATAAGATGAAAGTGTTTTTAATTTGATTTGGACAATTTAATTTTGATAATAATTTTTATATATTTATTTTTCAGAGCTTGTTTTTAATCCGAATATAACATATTTATATGTTTTTGGAATCAGCAAATGATGGAGAATAAGATGAACGTTAATTTGGATCGTTTTATACATTTTTATTTTTTTTTACAATTTTCCGATTTTTAATGACCAAAGTCATTAATTAATTTTTAAGCCACCAAGCTGAAATGCAATACCGAACCCCGGGCTTCGTCGAAGATTACTTGACCAAAATGTCAACCAATTTGGTTGAAAAATGAGGGCGTGACAGTGCCGCCTCAACTTTCACAAAAAGCCGGATATGACGTCATCAGACATTTATCAAAAAAATGAAAAAAACGTTCGGGGATTTCATACCCAGGAACTCTCATGTCAAATTTCATAAAGATCGGTCCAGTAGTTTAGTCTGAATCGCTCTACACACACACACACATGCACACACGCACATACACCACGACCCTCGTTTCGATTCCCCCTCGATGTTAAAATATTTAGTCAAAACTTGACTAAATATAAAAAGATAAAACAATAATAAAGTTTTGTTATGTATTTCAAATCCTGACATGGTTCTGGGCGTTTCACAAAATTAATGTGTTAACAAAATTACAAAGCAATGTACATAATGAACATTTTAAAACAAAACCATTTTCTCCCTATAAAAATCAACTAGTACTGTGGCATCAGCATTAACAGGGAAAACAAATCTGAAAATTATTAAAAGCACAATCACCTACAAGATGCACATTATAATACATTATTTATCCAGAATCTATCATAATATTGATTGTTTGTTATTATGTGTTTGCGGCTGCCAGTTTCGGTCAAACTAACGTTCACAACCTGTCTTTCACAACCTTTAAACTCATGTTTGTTTTGAATTTTTTTTTTAATGACATTGTACTATCTCTACATCACCAATAAATAAAATTCATACACTACCATCTCGTTATACCGACTGCTAAACGTACCAGGCGGGCGGGACGGCTCTGAGTTAGCCGAATGCAATCACGTTGTCTTCTGCGCTTGAGCGCACCCCATACACACCTCTTGACATACTCTTGAAAGCGATAAGACACCACCCGAGTAGCCAACGGCGGCTTTCTTTAATTGCGATAACAACTCGTTTCAAACTGTCGTTAAAGACAGGTCTAACTACACTTACTTTTAAGATGTTACATTATGGAGGTCAAAATGGCCAATTTTCTGTAGTTTTCGGGGGAGAAATCTATCCTGTTACTGTATTAAAAAAGAAGCTTAAATTTGTCAGCACATTATTTTATTTTAGTACCAGTTCAGTGCCTCATATGGCTTTTTGACCAATAAGGACGGATTCTAGGTGACCCTCTAAATGTTATAACGTTCAAGCAGGGACCCTTTTTGTTTATCAAGCAAAACATTGACAAGACAAAGTACAAATTTAAATCAACAATACCAACGTGATTTATTCTAAAGAATGACACTTCAAATGCTGCGAGATAATACTCTCTTTATCTAAAAAAAAAAAGTACAGAAAAGCTAGTTTTGTCGGTGGGTGCTTCACGGAATAGCAAAGCACCGCCCATCCTCTGAGTGTGCAATGCCGACCCGCTCACTTGGAATCTAAATGATCAAAGTTCGAAAAAATCTAGTGAAATTGCGTCACTCGCTTTACGTCAAATGTATCTTTACAGCATTTCCCATCGTCTGGAGTCGGTTCTAAATATCTCTCTCTCTCTCTCTCTCTCTCTCTCTCTCTCTCTCTCTCTCTCTCTCTCTCTCTCTCCTCTCTCTCTCTCTCCCCCTCTCTCTCTCTCTCCCTCTCTCCCTCTCTCTCCCCCTCTCTCTTTTTCTCTCTCTCCCCTCTCTCTCACTATTCTCTTTCTTTCTTTCTTTCTATCATCATCATCATCATCATCATCATCATCATCATCATCATCATCATCATTTTTCTTTTCTTTTCTTGCTCCTCTTACAGTATCACGGTAAATGTTCCCAAATAGATCCTAGTTACCTCAGAGGACGTTAATCCCCAAAGTCAGCCAGTCAGTCAGTCATTAAAGGCAAAAGCGAGGTAACGCACAACTGGGTCCGACCAGTAAAGCCGTCGCTGCCTGTGTGACAACCACCATAAAAATCTACCACAGCGGGAAACTTTCAAGTTAAGTATTTTCAACCATCATGTGCCCGCATTCAACTTTACAATCAAAGGATGTCTGTTGAGATAATCGAATGGATCAAAACTTTGAAACCTGCGCGCATATTCTAAGCCGACTAACACATAATTGTTAAGGACATCATAAAATGGTTCTCGGTGAAAACTTGACCGAGGGTCATTTTACGACGTCCTTGACTCGAGTGTGTGACGTATAGTCTTATGCTCTTCTTCTTGGGCAAGGTAAAGAACACCGAAAATATTTCAATGCCGTTCTCGAGCTACGCTGACTTTTACAAAGGGTACAGCTGACACGGCTTACGTAATCTGGTTTCCTGGTCATTTGTGTGAAAAATCTGTCCGACAAAGAAGAAGAAGAAGAAGTGCGCGCAGAGAGAGAGAGAGAGAGAGAGAGAGAGAGAGAGAGACAGAGACAGACAGACAGACAGACAGACAGACAGACAGACAGACAGACAGACAGACAGACTTTCCGCACTCGTTAAAATGTCAGTCGATACTGGAATGAATGTTGAAACATTGTAAACCTAAAAAAAAAATTTAAAAAAAATTAAAATTAAACATTCATACGAGTTACTATCTGTGACAAGAACGCATAAGAAGTATAGCAACTAAATATTAATCCGCTTACCCATTGCTCCTCTTCGCACCTCGGCCTGTGAGTCGTCCTTTTCCTGAGTACTTGCACACAAGTTTTGCGTATGCATACTTCAGTTCGTCTGGAAAGGGCTGTTTTGAATTCTTGTTCGCAAGTTGAACAGCACGACTGTATTTGACCACGTACACCAAATCGTTCTTTCTGGAAAAGTCTGCCAGCCGTTCAGTAAGATCATTCCAACTTCTGAATGTTTTCCCCAACTGTCATTTGTGCCATTTCTCAGCGATTGATCAACGGTGTGGTTATTATGGATGTAGTAAGTGTCGAATTGTGAGAATGCACAGTTCTGTCCGCCAAGTGGTTTTAAACACTGCGCGTATTTGCACCAAGTAATAACGTGTCACATCAAAATAGTTCTTTACCTGTCAGATAGTTTAGCGCCAAAAACATGAACCAATGATAGCCCATGGATTAGTAAGTCATATGATGTTGGGGCGGGGCCAATGAACTAATGTCAACACAGTAAGTATCAACCAATGTTTAGCTCCGCCCCCACATCACGTGGACTGGGTGGCCGAGTGGTAACGCACTTGCGCTCGGAAGCGAGAGGTTGCGAGTTCGACCCTGGGTCAGGGCGTTAGCAATTTTCTCCCCCCTTTCCTAACCTAGGTGGTGGGTTCAAGTGCTAGTCTTTCGGATGAGACGAAAAACCGAGGTCCCTTCGTGTACACTACATTGGGGTGTGCACGTTAAAGATCCCACGATTGACAAAAGGGTCTTTCCTGGCAAAATTGTATAGGCATGGATAAAACAATGTCCACCAAAATACCCGTGTGACTTGGAATAATAGGCCGTGAAAAGTAGGATATGCGCCGAAATGGCTGCGATCTGCTGGTTGATGTGAATGCATGATGTATTGTGTAAAAAATTCCATCTCACACGGCATAAATAGATTCCTGCGCCTTGAGTCCGAGTCTGGAGGTACGCGCGTGATAGAAGACTTCATATATATAATCACGTGACCCATAAACCCATCGCCTGTAATTAGATCATACTATTACCGCTTCAGTTCTGAGACATCCTGCTTGCTGGCGCGCGCGCAGAGAAAAAAATTCCCTCTTTATCTTCGCTTCTGATCCTCATCCTATTGTTGTTGGCACTCGGGTTTGTTTGTTTGTTTGCTTAACGCCCAGCCGACCACGAAGGGCCATATCAGGGCGGTGCTGCTTTTGACATATAACGTGCGCCACACACAAGACAGAAGTCGCAGCACAGGCTTCATGTCTCACCCAGTCACATTATTCTGACACCTGACCAACCAGTCCTAGCACTAACCCCATAATGCCAGACGCCAGGCGGAGCAGCCACTAGATTGCCAATTTTAAAGTCTTAGGTATGACCCGGCCGGGGTTCGAACCCACGACCTCCCGATCACGGGGCGGACGCCTTACCACGAGGATTGGAACTCGGGTAACAGGGAGCGAAGGGCAGTGCCCCACCTAGTGATCGAGTGCCACAACCCAGACTTTTCCCTTAATATATACATAGGTTTTAAACATCGAACGCAGAAGAAGAAGAATACATAGGTTTTAAACTCCTGCTTCCGGATTATACAAAACACATTAAAACATGTATTAAACAATGGCGACTGGACGTGAGAGGGAACAATAAAGAGACCAAAAAGCAATGTACTCACGTTAAAATGACGAACACGGAACGAATAACAGCGACGTTTCGACCTAAGGGTCTTCTTCAGGCACAAAAACACAAAAATACACACACAAAAAAGAAGAAGAAAGACGATAGAACAAATGAAGAGAAGAATAACTGACAAAACAACTGCACTGCACAAACCAACAAATGACAAAGACACAACACTTCGAATTAACCTAAAATAAATCTCATAACAAAATAATTGTAATCATTTTTTTTTTACAGGAATGTATATGTTTCTGTGTTTGTTTTTGTTTTAATACAAAAAAAACCGTGATCAAATAATCAGAACTCTTTCAAAATATTCTGAATAAAATATATTAAATGCAATAACTTTTTTTTTTTTAATTCAAATAAATGTTTTAGTTTAACTGCATTTGAATAGAAACTGAATTCTGATGAAAGCAGTTACTGTAAAGTCATTTGAAGTCACATGATAAAAATCACATGGTTTAGTTGAGCAGACCAAAAAGTGCAGAGCTAAAATATGTGTATGAATCTGTGTGAAAATCCAGTCCGTTTGTCCACAGGGATGCTAGGAAGCAGTCAAATGGGGTCGCTCAATCTGCTCAAATCCAGTCAAATGGGGTCGCACGGGCCGACAAATGGGGACGTCCCCGTTTGTCGGAAGCGTCCCCATTTGACTGCTCTCCAGTGACAATCGTCCCCATTTGTCGGTAAAACCACCTACACACACACACACACACACACACACACACACACACACACACACACACACACACACACACACACACACACGTGTATATATATATATCTATATATATACGACTAGTGTCTGTGTGTCTGTGTGTCTGTGTGTGTGTCTGTCTGTGCGCGATGCACGGCCAAAGTTCTCGATGGATCTGCTTCAAATTTGGTGGGCTTATTCAGAGAGACCCCGGACACAACCTCATCGATGAGATATTTCAACACGTGCTCTCAGCGCGCAGCGCTGAACCGATTTTGGTTCCACCTCAGCTATTTTGGTTCCACCTCAGCTACCCGGGCCCCCATACCGACACACCATAGCCGCTACACCACATCACAACGCCAAAGTTCTCGGTGGATCTTTTTCAAATTTGGACACCGTATTCAGCTACACCCCGGACACAATATCATCGATGAGATATTTCAACACGTGCTCTCAGCGCGCAGCGCTGAACTGATTTGGGTTTTTGTGTTCATTTCACCATTATAAGTAACTCTTCCTTATCTTCTCCAGTGTTTGGCGTTTATCTCCCTTCCTTCGTGTGGCTTTCCCGTTCAGTTGTAAGTTACTACTATTTTTAGAATGTCACTGCGCTGTCCACTGCGCTGAGCGTCTTCGGATATTCCCGGCGTTCTGTTACTGTTACTATTTTTAGAAGGTCAACGCAGTGTACAGAACGTAAATTGGACCCGTAAATTATCCTCACTGTAAAAGTGCAAAGGTCGAATCCATTTATAGCCACGCGAAAAATACACTGTCATCTATCTCTCTATAGATACGGCTTCTCTGTGTTTTTGTGTGTGTGTGTGTGTTTGTGTGTGTGTCTCTATGTGAGCAACACCTGTGCATTGTTCAGTTCTGTTTGTGATGTGGTCTGGCGGCTTTTGTGTAATTTTATGTACTGGCCTTCCTTTGAGAAGCCATAACTTGCTCAGTCCTGTTTGAGTGGAGTTCGCCTCCACAGGTGATTAACACGGTTACATTCGTCGACAAGGATGTTACTCGATATGGTCAGGAATGGCATTATGGCCACTGAATCATTTTCGTGCTGTTCCCATTCCACGAATCTGGGAGGGACCTAAGCTTGGCGGGTCCATTGTTCGGACCCGGCGAAGCCGGCGTACGGCTCTAAGTACTTCTTCCCGGCGAAGCCGGCTACCCGGCGAAGCGGGTATTCATTCTAGTATATATATATATTGGGAAAATAGATTATGTGAAACATGTGGAGTAATAGAAGATGAAATACATTTTCTAGATAACTGCATAGAAAACAACCAATTACGAAAATCTTTCATGAGTGAAATTAATCGACCTATATATTTAATTAATTTATATGATGTACCAAGTCAACTTTTGCAAGTAGACAAAGTACAAACTAAATTGGGAGAATTTGTATATAATTGCTTCCCTCAAAAAGAAACAATGTAATCATTTGGTTATTTATCTTCCTGTGTCTTATAAACACTACGTTTCATGACAATGAAGTTTATTCGTATTCGTATTCGTATTCACACACACACACACACACACACACACACACATATACACACAGGCACACACACACACACGCACGCACATACACACAATGCTCAAGTTGAATTTTAGCACTCTGCAGTAGAGTGCAGCAAGGACTTCTGTGGCTGGATAGAAATTAAGAAAGTGAGTGATTGTCCAGTCGGAGAGGGCAGTTTGCCGGACACACAGCCATCAAGTCAAGGTCTGTTTGTAGAACTGTCAGCACCCGTCACGTCTCTTTACCCCGATCCAACAGGCACCTCAGTCGCTTTACCCTGTTCCAACAGCCCCGGCCTCAGTACCGCTTGGTAAATCCTGCTCGTTGGCTTGTGAAATAATGCGACATGTGTCCGATGAATGGTCAAGATAGCCAAGGATACGCTGAACTGCCGATGCCATGAAACATGGGTCATTGGACTGACAGTGAGGTCAGAGTTTTTGTGCGAAGTCATCGCCGCGAAATACGCAGTAAAGAAGGACTGATGGCAACATAATTATCATCTCTTGTGATGAAGATTATTTGAAGTAATCGGCCTGTAGATGTCAATGAAGGGAAGTTCATTCTCTCAAACCACTTTTTTTATGTGACAGGGGAGGCTACCGCTCCTTTCACAGCAGACTCTGCACCCGAGTTGTTGGCCTTTAAAAGTCAACACCAGTGGATTGTAGAATTCTGTTTGTGATAGGGTCTGGTGGTTTCCGATTGTCTGTATGTTCATGGAAACCTTCGGGTTTGCATAACAGTTTTTATAGGGCTAAGAAATTAGCCCTAACATTTTCAATCCTGTTTGATTGCACTTCGCTTCCCGAGGTGATCGTAGTGTTTCGGCACTCGGTTACATCTGGCGCTGCGAGCAGGATGGGACTCGGCATGATATGTTCAGGTAATGGCATAATATGACCACTGAACATTTTTGTGCTGTTCCCATTCTGCGAACTTGGGATGGACAGTGGTCCCCCGGTTCGGAACTTCGGGACGAAGTTCATTTCAAACGGGGGCGATTGTGACAGGGGAGGCTACCGCTCCTGTCACAGCAGACTCTGCACCCGAGTTGTTGGCCTTTAAAAGTCAACACCAGTGGATTGTAGAATTCTGTTTGTGATGGGGTCTGGTGGTTTCCGATTGTCTGTATGTTCATGGAAACCTTCGGGTTTGCATAACAGTTTTTATAGGGCTAAGAAATTCGCCCTAACATTTTCAATCCTGTTTGATTGCACTTCGCTTCCCGAGGTGATCGTAGTGTTTCGGCACTCGGTTACATTTATGTAAGAAATCTAAAATCAGATAGAAAACTAACGTTTCAATCAAGACAAAACACAAACTAGAATGGTAAGGTAGAGGAGCGGTTTAATTTAACAACACAACACGTTTCACGAGTACATACTCCCAACGGTCTTTATTGTAGACAGACAGGAAAACAAATGAAGTGAAAATTTACCTCAGAATGCGTTGATTTTGTTATGTCTCTGGCAAGATGGTCATTTTTTTGGTTAGAATTAAAGCGTTTCAGTACCTAACTATTCTTGTTTTTGATTGTTAATTTTTTATGTTTTTTTCTTTCTATGTTAAACAGATTTCTCCAAGAGAACGGGTTGTGGACTACCTGGACTGCCGCTAGCGTCATGCCAAATGCACGTGACCTTTTAGGCAACGGGCGTGTGAGCAGCCTATGAACCTAGTTTGCATTTCACTGAAACCACACAAACAACACGTGAGTATACGAATGATTGGCATCAGTTGGTCAGAGACACTTACTGGCGAAATACAATTCTGCATCAGTATTTCAGAACCTGTTTGCAAGTGGAACATCTTGTCCCTCGTTGTATCAATCGTTCTTGGATACTACACTGTTCATGTATGTCTGTTAGATACAGTGTGACTCTTGAGACCAACCGATTGACGTTTCATTCCTCTTCAAGACTTTACTCTTTTTTTACATTTTATAACCTTCGTAAATCGATTGCAAGACCTAACTTACTCTGAGTTTTGGAGGCCTGTTTGGGGCAGCTCCAATATTTTGAAGATTGGCATTAGATAGTAGACTTCCTACAGTACCATAAGGACACAGGCTTTTTTCTAAACAGTCACTAACAGCTATCAACTTGGAGGCGGGAAAGCTTATCGTTTTTGGTCCCAAGTATTTCTATTGTACTATAATATTTATATATCAATTTTGTTTAAACCAACTCGGAGGCGAAATCTGCGGGCGCTTAGCAACTGGAGCTGTGTTTGCATATAGGAAAATGAAGATGGGCAGCAAGAAGGGCCATGGAAGGGGGAGCTTGTCTACAGGAATTGAGTGGGAATGGGGGAGACTGAGTGGCCAATGGGGAAGACTGAGTTGGCTTATCGACGTTGACGCACAATGTTAGGTGCAATAGAGAGCCGCTTTCCGAGTTGCCAATTACCGGTCTGATACCCATAGACACTCTCAATTGAGTGTTGCGGAGTGAAGCATTCCTGCGTACTGCTGACTTGGTAAAGTGATTGTGCCATTCGTAGTATATATTTTAGCTTAGCATTCTTAGGATACACTTGGTGTTACTGTAGCTGATTTTGGTGTAACTGAAGATAATTGTACTTTTTTCGGGGTTTATCACAGGTAAGTACTATCGTCCTGTGATTTCCTGAGTTCAGAGTTTATAGTGACTTTGAACTGGCATTTTAGCAGGTTGTGCAGCTTGTAATGTCATAGGCAAGCATTGTAATTAATCGCCATCCCTTTTTTGTGTGTGTGTGTGTGTGTGTGTGTGTGTGTGTGTGTGTATGTGTGTGAGTGTGTGTGTGTGTGTTTGTGTATGTGTGTGTGTGTGTGTGTGTGTGTGTGTGTGTGTGTGTGTGTGTGTGTGTGTGTGATATCAACCCCCACCGATAAATTTGTCTTTTCAGTATTTCAACATAGTAACGTTTTACTGTTGAAACAAAACAAAATAAAAGTGTCATTAATTACTGATATTATTAATTTATTTGTTCTTTTTCGTCATTTTTAGAGTGATAAACAAAAAAGGCTCCCGGCCTGATCGCTAGGCTTATATCATTTAGTGGGTCACCTAGAGTCAGCCCTGAGTGGTCAAATAGTCATATGATTCACTAAAATGGTAATAAATCACTGCAAAACTACTGTAGTTGACAATATGCACAATGCCGACACGTTAAGTGCTGTTCACATGGCAGACTTGGAAACAACGTGTGACCAACTTTCAAGCGATTTTAGTCGGCGGCAAGTCAAATCAAAATCGCTGCCCATGGGAACACCACAAACTCGCCAACTAGTTTTAAGCGGGGCTGTTCACATGGCAGACTTGGAAACAACGTGTGACCAACTTTCAAGCGATTTTAGTCGGCGGCAAGTCAAATCAAAATCGCTGCCCATGGGAACACCACAAACTCGCCAACTAGTTTTAAGCGGGGCTGTTCACATGGCAGACTTTTCGCCGATTCGGCCTCAACGACTCGGGAGCGATTTTCAAACGACTAAAGTTGGTCACAAGTTGGTTACAAGTTGGTTACAAGTTCACATGTGCTACAGTCTAAACACGTGATGGCAGAGGAGTTTCAACAGTCAGACAAATATCAATACCTCGTCATTTCAAGGCGCCAAAACAATGCACATGAGCCTGTGATGTGAAGTTACCAAAATAACCTTAAAGGCATATTAACTCGATGAATATACACGCTAATTGCTTTACCAACAGCTGGAGACATGCTAAATTAAGTTCCCTGCAAAATATTGTGGTCTAGGACCCCTTCAATGTTGAGATATGTTAATTTTCATTTTCATCTGGATCGTCCTATTTATAGATTTGCCAACAGAGGTAGCGTTGACGCAAGGGAAATAACTCCGCGTCTTTGTTGACATCCTCACTTTTTCAGAGGCTAGAACAAGCTGTAATGCATGTATATGGTCCGCGCATTGCGACATATCGTCATTACATGGTCTTATGGTGCGTTTGACATCGATTATGGGCAAACTACACTTTGTAAACACGGGAGCGCGTACATATGCCTTTAATGTCCTTGAAGAAAGTAACAAAAACAAACAAAAGACGGAACACACACACAAAAAAAAACCCAGAAAATAGATTTTCAGGAATTTTTCCATTTCTGTTCGACAAGAGTTGTTTGTATGTCGTCTTTGTTCTCCAGTTCGCGTGTTTTGGCAACCGTGAGCAGAACGACGTTTCAGCTTACAAGCCGTTCTAAGTGCTAGCGGAACGCACTGAGTGGTACTATGTGAGAGTTCTAGTGTGAACACTCGCCGTTATTACCCTATTTAGGCCTCCTAATTACAAGTGTCGTTTCCGTGTAGGAGCTTCGTGCACCAATTTAAGTTCCAAGGGTTAAGGTGATTGTGTTGTGTAGCGTCTTCCTTTTGCTCTTCAGGCGATGCGGTCTACATTTTTGATTTTAAAGTTTGGCTCGCTGAAGATAGAAAGTGTGGCTCGTTTTTCATAATTGTCACAAATTCTTGACAGTGTGTGTGTGTGTCTGTGTGCATGTATGTCTGTTTGTGAGTCTCTCTCTTTACGTTTAGCTCACTCTTTCATTCGAAATCACACACACGCTATCCCTCTAGGACAGACATGTTTGAAGACGGACGGACGGACAGACAGAGACAGACAGACAGACAGACAGACAGACAGACAGACGGACATAACCCAATGATTATCGATCTCACAGGATTATTGAGAGAGAGAGAGAGAGAGAGAGAGAGAGAGAGAGAGAGAGAGAGAGAGAGAGAGAGAGAGAGAGAGAGAAAGAGAGAGAGAGAGAGGCAGGCAGGCAGGCAGGCAGGCAGAGAGCGAGCGAGCGAGAGGGGGTTGATGGTGAGAGGGGCGACGGGAGTAGTCTGAGCGTAGGGCCTACAGCTTATGAAGCCAGGAAGGGAAGTCTAGGGAAGGCGAGACCCAGCGACCAGGGGGTTGAGGCGAGTGGAGTGAATGACGTGATTGATGGCAAAATTAGAGTGGTATTACCAAATTAGGTATGGGCCAGTCACAACCTAATCAACAGAGGTGGCGACTCGCGGCGCTCAGCCAATTTCACCACAGTCATCCCCCAACGCAAAACTAATGTCACTTTGCCGTAAAATCAGCGTTTGCCTAAGAAGAGACGTGTCCCTTTACTTGGCTGGAGAGACGAAAGAGGGTCGCGAGAGACAAAAGCGGGTCCCGAGAGACCAAAAGAGGGGCGAGAGACAAAAAAGGGTGGTATGTTCTGTTCTTTCTCCCGTCGGTTATCCTTTAATCAGACTTCAAAGGATTATGCCCGTTAGTAGTCAGTTCCGATGGTGTTAGGTTTCATTTTGGGATTGGAATTTGAGACGTGAAAGAGAAATGCTGGCGCGTCTTTGTGGTTGCGGCTTTGTGATGGAAACGGCTCTTGAATTTCGATGTAAAGAAGAAACATATTTTCATGAGACAGGAGATGTCTGATTGGAAGGTTAAAGACTCTTAGGTTACTTGGACATTTTTTGATTGATTTTTTGAAGTTTTACAAGGTCGTCAAAGCTGTTACGAAAGGACCTATACGAAAGCAATTACAGATCTAACGATGCTTGTCCTTTCCATGTAAACACTTTTACAAATTCGAAAGCTAAAACTTTGACGAAAGGACCTACCAGACAGCAATTACAGTTTTAACGAGTCAATCTTTTGATGGCAAAGGCATACTTGTTTCAGCTTAGAAAAGTACGAACTGCTTGATTTCAATTGTCCTGTCGCATGACATTTAGTCATCGTCTCAGAAAAGGTTCCGTTGTATTCCATACTTTTAGGGAAAATATCAGGCTTCTTATGTACCGGCACGGTTGGCCTGGTGGTAAGGCGTCCGCCCCGTGATCGGGAGGTCGTGGGTTCGAA
>NW_027127149.1:25000-47500 GCF_037325665.1 Littorina saxatilis
CCACCACCTTGCGTGACCCTGCTTCCGGGCTTTTCTTTTTTCAAACTTTCAAAACTTCGAATTGTACTGATCTTGTCTTGATGAAAAAAAGAATTCTTTTATGATTTAAAAATGTTTGTGTAACAAGCTGTCAATGTATTATTTAGATTTTAAAAGTTAGGTCTAGCGCCAAAACGCACCACGGTCCGATTGTCTCTGACACAATCCGCAAAATTAATTCTGTGAAAATTGCTCGCTTTTTACGTAGGGCACCCAGGATGTTCCCGTTTGGTGAGCGTTCAAATGGAAGAGTGTTTGCACTGTGTGTAAAAGCCTGACAGTATCTGTGATGGTTTACGGGAGGCTTACTGTGCCTCTAAGTGTGGTAACTGTTCTCTCCCGTTGTTCTTTCGCTGTTGATTTTCTTTGATGCTTTCGCATTATATTTGCCATCGATTTTCTTCGTCTCCATTTCAGTGCAAAATGAGAACTTGAGGTTTTTGACTGAAGAGAAATCTATCATTGTGAAAACGACATTTGCTGACAAGAGGATCTCTCCTAACATCTTAATAAGAAGTATACATGTAATTTATTTTGTGAGACTAATTCGTTTTCTTCCTGTTCTTTTCCAGTCCAGCAAGAATCAGCGACATTGTGCTTATTTTATTTTTTTTAATTTCAGGAAGTTTCACAGAAATTGATTCATTTTTACGCTTGGAATTCTTTGCTTCAAGATGGCGTGTTTGAACGAAATCACATGCCTTCAATGATGAATTTTGGAAGAAGATAACAGTAGACGGAACGGAATCCGAAAGTCATTATCATCGTCCTGCGTTCATCAACCCTTCGCATTTTTCTTTCCCCTCTCTCCGTCAAATCAGCATCTAAAAAACATCACTTTTGCTCATGTGATGAGAGGCTATTGATTGAAGAATGATATACGGCGGAGATCAAACCGGAGGCGCTTTCCTGGGTCCCTGCAGCTATTTAAAGCACGCTTTTGCCGGGGAAGAGAACTTAGTCTGTGTCATTTGACTTGGGCTTAAAAGTAATTTGTCTTTGAAGTTTGAAGCCGGATTTTGAGAAGGCTGTTCTGTTGAAGATACGTAGGCAGCGCGTGTGTGTACAGTTCGAATCAAAGAGAGGCTGGACGCCATCTTGCGTTGCCGGAAGTCGAGGTTTCATCTCGTGACAATTTCCTGCCCACGAGACTTCGTAATGATATATGCTGAAGTTTTCGAGCTTTCCGAATATAAGGCATTGATCTCTACGGTAAATGCGGGTGTCTCCGTATTCGAGGCTGTGATTTATGCGGTGAATTTGTGAATTTCCGAATCTGAGACTTTGATCTCTCAGGTCCAGCCAGGTACACAATAGTGATTACGTACGTTTCAATCAAGACACACCTATTACGTGAAATCTGGCATTCCGTGACAGCATTATACCTGGTTGCAGTCTTATGTTCTTTTGTCTGGAATGTTCGGCCCCCTCCTCTGTAATAACCGTGTTTGATCACTGTGCTTTGCTATTTTGTTTGCTCGCAAATGTATGTCTGTCTGTCTTATTCGCTATCTGTCTCTTCTAGTCTCGTTCTCAAGCTCTCTCTCAAATGTGTGTGTGTGTGTGTGTGTGTGTGTGTGTGTGTGTGTGTGTGTGTGTGTGTGTGTGTTTGTGCGTGTGTGTGTGTGTGTGTTTGTGCGTGTGCGTGTGTGTGTGTGTGTGTGTGTTTGTACGTGTGCGTGTGTGCGTGTGTTTGTGTGTGTTTGTATATGTGTGTGTGTGTGTGTGTGTGGGGGGGGGGGGGTGTTTGCGTACGTTCGCGGGTACGTGCGTGCGTGTGTTCGGTCGTGCGTGCGTGAAGCATTTGCGTGTGCATATTTTTAGGAGCATGAGTAGACGGACGGGTGTTCAAAAGGCGATTTGCCAGAAGCAGAATGATGACAAATATCACTCGTATTGCCTTAAACTGTGTTTGACAGGGTTAATCTAGTTTTAAAACGAAAGCAACTAAGAGAACATTTCTTAATTCAAGAAATGACTGTTATGCATCGTGCTGACAGGTCTGATTCAAACTGACAAACCAAATTTAGGATCATGTGGGGTTGAGAAATGCATCGCCTCCGGTTATATGTCTAACCATCTTTTCACTTAAAGAATGTTTGGCTGAGTGCCATCTTAGAAGAAGCAACACCCAGAGATAAGTGATCATCTATCATTATTGTTTGTCTGTTGTACATCTTATTCGTCCACTCGGAAGTCCGATATAGGTCGAAATAACGGTGAATGTTTTGTTCTGTCTATTCAGTTTCATAACCTTCTGAAATAGAAGAATAACAAAACATGGAGACTGCCATTTGAAGTAAAAATAGAAAGAACAATTGCATTGGTCCCCGACAACCACAAACAATAACCAACCACAAACAATAACCAACCACAAACAATAACCAACCACAAACAATAACCAACCACAAACAATAACCAACCACAAACAATAACCAACTTTTCTGGCGCTTAAAACATTTAAAAAACAAACACTTTTCATTGCATGAAGACGTCGTGTTTCTTATGAACAGGAGGCAAAAATAAACTAGGGTGATGTGAACATATTTTTTGTATTGTCTTGATAGGTTTGGGCTGTGTCAAGACACACCGCGTGCACTTGATGCTATTTTAGTATATCATTGTACGGGTGTGAAAGGTCAGGAATTGCAGGGAAAAAGTTATTGTATGCATTATTTATGTTCCTTGCAAATATCGTTCTTTATGCATGCGATTAGGCTCGTTTATTGCTTTTTTGTTTGATGTTTTATGAACTTCTTGAAGTTTGACATGCTTTCTTGAGTTCTGCTTCCTGTTCTTTCGTTCTTACTTTGGATCTTTGTTCTTTTTTTCTCTTTTTTTTCTATCTTTCTTTCTTTGTATCTTTCCCTTTCTTTCCCTTTCCTTTCTTTCTTTCTTTCTTTCTTTTATCTGTGTGTAATGTTTCCGTTCTTCAACCTATTTTTCTTTATTTTGCTTACTTTTTTTCTCCATCCCTTCCTTCTTTCCTTCCCACATAATGGATAAACTTAAAGACATCAACATTTAACGAATGTTTTCATGGGCAAGTTTGCTTGTTATGGTTCTTTATAGTTTTTTTCATAACGATTGTACGAGCTTACCAAATGAAATGCCAGGCCTAGAATGGCCAAAAGGTATGCATTCCTATACTGGTGGTCGAATGCACAGGTGAACAGCTGGTCTTAAACAGCAAACGAACAGAGACAGATACGGGGCCCCTTCTGTCCAAACAAGGACTGGGGTCTTCCGAGGGCGGGGACGTAGCTCAGTTGGTAGCGCGCTGGCTTTGTAGCCAGTTGGTCGCTATCAGCGTGGGTTGGAGCCCCACGTTCGGCGAGAGATTTATTTCTCGGTGTCAACTTTGTGCAGACTCTCATCGGTGTCCGAACACCCCCGTGTGTACACATGCGCACGAAAAAGATCCCACGTTCACAGCGAAAGTCTCAGGGCTTGGAAAACACGAAGACACGCATGCATCATCTCTCGTCTCTGATTATCATGATCGTATTTCGATACTTTGACGAGACAAACCCAATGCTGGTGTGTCGAAGAAGATAGCCACAGCGGGCTTGTTCGAATCAAAGTATCACACCATATCTTCAGCGTATTACCAATACCTGTCCCAATATCTGTCCCAATATAGACCAGTTAATTGGTCTAAGATGACGTTAAACCCTAATAGTCGGGTCTTCCGAGCGGTCAGCAACCGGTCAACGCGGCCAGACAATGGAGGGGAGCGAGGGAGGGGCATGCCATACGCAGGCAGACAGTGCGTGATACAGAGCACAGAGCGTGGACGAGTTTGGTAGGGGGTGGTGTGGGGACCTTTTTTAAGACCCTCCTGATTCAAGATTGCTGCCCCTCCCCTCACACACACACACACGCACACGCACGCACGTACGCACGCACACACGCACACACACACACACACACTTAAGACCGTGCCTAGTATTCGACAGTACTCACTTTATTATCACCTGAGAGAAATGTTGAGACGCTACTGTGTCTACAATGTCTGTTGATGGTTTTGTCCCCTTTCTCCGTCTAATTTTCTAAGATTTTGGCGGTCGTTTGAGAGGTGTGTGTGTGTGTGCGTGGGGAGGGGGGGCTGAGGGGTCACTGTGCCGGAATGGGAGGAAGATGAGCGGGTGGAGGGGGCGGCAGCTGAAGGGTGGAGGTGGAGGTGGGGATGAAGAGACTGAGAGTAGAGAGGAGCTCTTGGACAGATGATCTTTGCAGTCAGACTACACACACACACACACACACACACACACATACCTGTGTAGCCAGTTTGCAGGGATTTCAATCGTGAAGGAGCTCGAACTTGTAAGTCTCATTCCCTGTCTTTCTTATTTGTTTAATTTCCGATTTTATTTGTATTTTGCAGGTACAATTACATCGTGTCATTATGCAGGACGTGTGTTTACAATTTGTGGGCAGTGAAAAAGGAAGATTTCTAATGAGAAAATATCGATCTTAACGGAGACAATATTCTTACCGCTAAATTGTATTCAACTTAGCTGCTGAGGCGACCAGCAGTAGCAAAGGAGCTGCTGGATTTTTGGATTGAGATTGGGATTTGGATTGGGATTGGGATGGGTCTTTGCCAACGACGAAAGTTTGTTGATGTGCTGACAGTGTCTTGGAGCGAGTAGAAATACGCCATTTCAAATTATTATATTTAGGGAAACTTTTTGCTTGCCGAGTCCAAATACGGTCGTACATTTGGCAAAAAGCAATAATCTATATACACAGGTTCCGTGGAACCGTTTTCTTCTGGTCTGTTTGCATTCGCTGTAGCAGGTCTAGGATTTGATGAAAGTTATACATATTTTCCGCGAACACATTTTCTTGTTTGTTTGCTGCAGCCAAACATCTCGTATCACCTTTTGATAGCGTTGCAGAAACGCCGACCAAGAAATAAATCGTGACTGCGATGAAAACTTTGCTTAAACTTGGAACACCTAGTGTTTTCTAAAACGGGGAAATATTTCCGTTCCAACTAGCCCTTATGAACCCGAGCAACAAGTAAGAAAGCCTGTGGTCTTTTCTGACTCTTGAAAATAAAAACGTTTCGCCACAGCATGCAACACAACAATATGTAACTTTGTATTTTTGACCAAAATATGAACCGCAACACGGTGGCCTAGTGGTAAGGCGTCCGCCCAGCGAGCGGGAGGTCGATCGTGGGTTCGAACCCCGGCCGGGTCATATCTAAGACTTTAAAATTGGCAATTTAGTGGCTGCTCCGCCTGGCGTCTGGCATTATGGGGTTAGTGCTAGGACTGGTTGGTCCTGTGTTAGAATAATGTGACTGGGTGAGACATGAAGCCCGTGCTGCGACTTATGTCATGTGTGTGGCGCACGTTATATGTCAAAGCAGCACCGCCCTGATATGGCCCTTCGTGGTCGGCTGGGCGTTAAGCAAACAAACAAACAAACCAAAATATGACATTTTACGCAGATCAAAACAGTCAGTGTTCCTCCGTGAGTGCGCGTATGTATCGATCGATTTAAGTTGGAATTCCTTTTATTTTGTATGAGTGTACGCACACAAACATGCACTTTTTTCTAGTCTCGAATATCCGCCTATTTATGAGTTTTTGTCGGGCTCTGACGTCACAAAGAAGGAAAATCTCATGTTAAATCGATACAATCATATTCCAACCATTGACGTACGTATCTGTCAAACTGAGCAACAATGAGAAAGCATGGACGACTATATTCTTTATTGGCTCTTTACAAAGATACTTTTTGTAACACCCTGGAACACCAAACAAGCAGAAACGCCTTTAATCTTCCTAGACTTTTAAAAATTGATGCGTTTCGAAGCAGTCGCGAATACAAGCATATACGTACGTACAGGCTGGTGCCCGTATAATCTTCACGAACTGAAAAAAGGGAAAACTTTGCAGTCGTATAAAACTGTGTGTTTTAAATAAGGCGTTGACATATTTCCATATAACCTTTAGCAACAGACAGGGACAGTATGTCTTTGTATCGACCTCTGCAACATACTTCTGTTCGTTTATTTTTGCTTCGTCAATTTTCCTTGATACCCGATCCTGTGTGTGTCTGTTGAAACGTCAGTTTATGAACACTGCAATAAGTATGACGTCAGTCCTTCTCCTGTAAACAATTCAACTCGCTCAGATCTGGTCAGCTTTTGCAGGGGATAAGATCACTCCTTCACTTCAACACACCAAAAATAAACAGCCTAGGTGCTCTCTTCAGGGATCTTGAATTGATTTCTGAAAGGACACGGGTTGTTTTTTTCAATGAAATTAATTGATAAAACATTTCACTCGGTATAGGAAACAATCAGGAATTTTATTTTTGATATATATATATCCAAGTGTAGGGATGGTTTTGTCGCACGTACTAACCCAACCATAATTATCTGAAATAGTGTCCGCAACACGGTGGCCTAGTGGTAAGGCGTCCGCCCAGTGAGCGGGAGGTCGTGTGTTCGAACCCCGGCCGGGTCATACCTAAGACTTTAAAATTGGCAAGCTAGTGGCTGCTCCGCCTGGCGTCTGGCATTATGGGGTTAGTGCTAGGACTGGTTGGTCCGGTGTCAGAATAATGTGACTGGGTGAGACATGAAGCCTGTGCTGCGACTTCTGTCTTGTGTGTGGCGCACGTTATATGTCAAAGCAGCACCGCCCTGATATGGCCCTTCGTGGTCGGCTGGGCGTTAAGCAAACAAACAAACAAACAAACAAACAAACAAAATCTGAAATAGTGAGCAAATCTTTTCCAAGAAGGACTGTGCTTGCAAAGCATTATGAACAATGGAGGAAATATGTTGTCAGTGGAAAGAGCCGGTTTAACGATTCCTGAAACGTATATTTCAAAACGTCATGCACGCGCGTTCTGCATTCTGGATCGTAGATGTGAACAACGCTGTCAAGGGCTGTAAATCTTGCTTCTGTTGCTGTCAGGTTAAACTAAAAGTACTCTCGGATTGGGGGGCGTTACGGGGGCTGTCAGAGAGAGAGAGATAGAGAAAAAGAGAGAGAGAGAGAGAGAGAGAGAGAGAGAGAGAGACAGAGAGAGAGACAGAGAGAGAGACGGAAGGCGAGGGAGAGAGACGGAGGGCGAGGGAGAGACAGAGACAGAAATGTCAAAAAGATCTATGATGTTCTTTTCTCAGTTAAGTCGAGAAATGGAGTAGAAAGGAAAACAAAGAGGACGAAGAAGACCCAAAATGTTATCTTGCATCTTTTGTCTTCGAGTACAACGCCCTATAATTCGCTCTTACTCCTACAGACATTTGACGAATATGACACGAGCGACAAAGGACACATTTTGTCTCGCTGCCTTTCTTCTCTCAGCAACATATTATTGATGTCGCCATTAAAAAGCTTTTAGCCAGAAAGATTGGCATTCCAGGAATCACTTTCACGACAGCAACGCACAATCCTGAATAAACTCGAGCACCATTGACGAGCGGAGGTCTGCAATTATTTGCAAATCGGTTTGCCATTTGGAAAGACAACAGATCTTTAGCGCTTGTCAAAAGAAGCAGGCCTGTTCTTTGGGGAAAAACAATCCTGTCTGAAAATGTAGAGAAGCATAATGAATTAAACGATTTGTGCGAGGGAGAAGAACGTACATATTGTGCTAGATAAAAGCGAGTATGTGTTTAATAGATCTCTTTGTGTCTAAAATGGGAACTTCTGGTCGGTCTCCGTTCTTTCAAGACTCAAGACTCAAAAGCTTACTGTCCTTATAAAAACAAGGACAATTGCCATGCAGTGTCAGGCGATCACAGACATAAAATGCATCACATTTATTACGAATTAAAGATTGCACTCAAAACTAATAACACTAAGCCGTATCACATTTACTAAGAATTTAGAGTTGCACTAAAACACATCTAACGCAATTCATTGTACTGTGTGTAGCAGAACACTTTCTGGTGTGTCTGTTGAAATTCACGAAATGAATGCAAATATTTGTCTCCTCGGCTTTTATAATGGCATGTATTGCCTTCTTCAAACTCGAAACAGTGCTTCTTTTCAGAACATGCATGTCTGCAGAACATGCATTCTGTGAATTGAAAAGAATTATGTGCAAGAGATTTCCAACACCGGTTTACTCCTCCGCGAATATCTATTACTAGTTTATCAAAGCTATCGAGCTCAACACTCCGTTTGTGTAACATTTACAGGACTCGGGAAGTCAAAATTGTATGAGTGAACTACAAGAACTGTGTTAATATTTACGACATTCAAACTTTCAGAATTGTGAGCCCCCCGAAAGCGGGGTATGGCTTCCTAAATGGCGGGGTAAAAACGGTCATACACGTAAAACACACTCGAGCAACACAAAAACACACACACGAGTGTACGTGAGAGTTTCAGCCCATGAACGCAGAAGACGAAGAAGAAGAAGAAGAAGAAGAACAAGAAGAACAAGAACAAGAACAAGAACAAGATGAGAAGAAGAACTGTGAGCATATACTACATATGAAATATTCACATGTATATTACACAATGTTACCTAAGTACCATAACGGAATCTGTTTTCGATCCATAGCAACGCGAGCTAACTCCTTTGAAAACGAACACGCATAGAAGACTACCACTGGTGTGGTCTTTCTGCGGGGAAAGCAGATGATTTCCCACGAGAAACGTGATGACCACAGGGACCACGCTAACGAAGAAATGATTTTCAGAGACTGACAAATGTACTTTACGTATCTGGTGACTGAATCTTTAAATGGTGGACGAACGAGTTTCCTTGTATGTCGTCGGAAACGTGAAGTTCTTCGGGATTTCTCTGCCGACGGAATGATTTGCTGAGACTGATCAGTGAGCTTATAGTGTGTAGAATTTAATGGTCGCGTTTGCAAAACTTGTGGACGATTTCACCTGTGCGGTTACGTTTGTGTTTATGGAAACAAGAATCTCACTAGAGAGTGGCACTTACGACGAACACTTTTTGGAGAGATGATTGTTATGTAAAGTTTGAAACTCGCGGAGTATTCAGCAAGCAGCGTATTTACTGGTGTCGATGGGATAGAAACGGTGGCCACTTCACCGTCAATGCAATAGCGGGTACTAAAATCCACACTGACGACGATCGAGTCTAAAGGAGCGATAAGCACAGTTTAAGGTGGCTGCATCAGTAAAACTTGCAACTTGCGGGGAATTCAACACGCGATTTTATTGTTCGCGTCAATGAAAAAAAAAAGAACTTCGCCGGGGTGGCGCTAATGAAGAAATGAGTTTTCAGAGTCATGAATATTCTGAAACGCTGGTGACCGCATCTTTAAGGCTTTCAACTTGCGGAGAATTCAACAAGCGAAGTTTTTTGTTTGCGTCGATGGAATGGAGATGATGGCTGCTCTACCGACGGTGCAGTTCGTGACGGTAATTGATGGAGTTATTATGAAAGCAGTTTGCTCTCAAGATTTCTGAGGGAAGAGAAAAACGAGAGCCAGTGTGAGAGGGGGAGAGAGAGAGAGAGAGAGAGAGAGAGAGAGAGAGAGAGAGAGAGAGAGAGAGAGAGAGAGAGAGAGAGAGAGAGAGAGAGAGAGAGAGAGAGAGAGAGAGAGAGAGAGAGAGAGAGAGAGAGAGAGAGAGAGAGAGAGAGAGAGAGAGAGAGAGAGAGAGAGAGAGAGAGATGGTGGGGGGGGGGGGGGGGGTGCGGTGAAACGGGCAGACGCGCCCAGAGTAGCATCGATTTGTTAATGGCTGATGAGAGTGTTGATGTCACAAAGTTTAACTCTGTCGCTACAGTTAATGTCCTATGGTGTGGGTTGGATGTCGCAGACTTGAGCATCGTCGCGCCACTTTTTTTTATGGCAAGTGATATGGTGCGAATGCCGCAACACACTTTAACTCTGTTTGGGTGGTTTCTTGACCATGATGTAACAACGTTTGGTTGCGCGTGGCAGTCTTATTTTTTCCCTTGAAGGTTTAGAATGGACGAGACCACTTCATAGCCCGAAATAGATAGGAGATACACATCAGCAAAGGTTATTGTGAGGCCTGAGTTCATAAATCAGGGTGCATGATACCCTGAAAGGTAATGGGCCCATAACTTACAGGGAGTTCATTCTTCTAAGAAGAACTCCTGTTGTTGTTGTTGTTGTTGTTGTTGCTGTTGTTGTTGTTGCTGTTGTTGTTGTTGTTGTTGTTGTATTCTGTATATCAAAACATCACCAACTATATAACTACTCTAATACTCTAATAACTTGCATTGAGTTTGTGCATATTAAATATGTGGCGGATTCTCAGTTTAGGTAAACCGGTGTTGATAATAGGCTGTGGAGTTCAGTTAACGTAGGGTTATTAAAACTAATCTGGAGCATCTGACATTCGCTAATTACGACGCTGTGGGTCTGTGATAAGATTATACCGAGTCATCCAATTAGACAGCGCGCTAAGCTGCAGCCGCACCTCTGTAAGGCGATTTAAAGGTTCCAGACGGATTAAACTGACGTTAATGGAATTAAAAATAGAGCTGGCAGAACAACAGGAAGACGTCATTAGTCTGTAGACACCTCCCTCCTCCCCTCTTCTCCTGCTGCCTCCACTCCCTCAGTACATATACACCCTCCAGCTTTCCACCTTTTTCTCAACCTGTCTCGTTTTCTACCTTTGAAATCGCCCGCTCTTCGTATTGCAGTTTGATTAGACACCTCCCCTCCCCTCTCTTCTTCTGCTGCCTCCCCCTCCCCCTCCCTGTACCCTCCACACCTCAAGCTTTCTACCTCTTGCTCAACCTGTCTCGTTTTCTACCTTTGAAATCGCCCGCACAGTTTTGTCTTATTGCGGTTTGATGTCAAACTAATGGCAAATTAAGCTTTGAATGAGCTTTTTTATGGGGTGATTCACGCATTTTCTATTGTTATGTTAGAGATCGGCTTAGATGGTACATGTTTCTGTTGTCTTTTATTCCATCAGTACCCACAGAGGCAGACAGAATATTTAAACCACAAGATAGATGGAGAATCTGGAGGCTATTCAAGTTAGAGAAAAAAATATCAAAAAATTAACTGCGGAGATCGGCTTGATTGTAGATTGATGCTGGGTTCTATATTGTCCTATACCCCATTGCGACCCACATAGGTAGACAGAGTGTTTATAACACTGAATTCGTATGATATTATTGAAACGAATGCAGAATCTGGAGTCTATTTAGCAGGCATGAGAATCTTCCTCCCTTTGGAAACATTCCTCCTTATAAACCTCCTAGCTTGTCTCCAGTTCTGTTCACATTATACACTAACGATTGTCAAGGCACTGTTACGACCCCTCTTGTGAAATATTCTGACGATTCTGCCCTTGAAGACCTGTCTGACTCTGATTCTGTTTATTTTTCTGAAGTTCAAAATTTCAGCTCCTGGTGTAAAGATAACTATTTAGCCCTAAATGTAACAAAAACAAAAGAGCTAGTTATTGACTTTCGCAAAAACCCAGCTACAGTTTCAGATTTGTACATAGATGGTGTGAAAGTTGAGCGAGTGACTGAATACAAATATCTCGGAACAGTCATTGACAACAAACTAAATTTCTCCTCAAACACTAAAGCCATCCACAAGAAGTGTCAGTCAAGAATCTACTGCTTACAAAAGCTCAGAAGTCTGAACATCAACAGCCGCATCCTCCAAACATTCTATACTTCATTCATTGAATCCATTCTCACTTTCTCTTTCATCTGCTGGTATGGAGGTCTGTGTGTGAAGAGTAAGAATGTGCTTGGGCGGGTGGTGAACACATGTGGTAAGATTGTGGGGGTGAGACAGGAAGGATTGACTGTGCTGTATGAACGACGTGTGGTGCGAAAGGCCCGTTGCATCATCCAGGATAGTAGTCATGTGCTCGCTCACCACTTTGAGGTCCTGCCCTCAGGACGTCGCCTCCGCACTCCCAGATTCCGCACGCTCAGAACTAAGAACAGTTTTATTCCAAAGTCAATTGGCTTTTTAAATACCTAAGTTAATTAAAACTAGTATGTGTGCCGGTGAACATATGCACTGATTTCTGTGATGAATGAGTGTGATAACCCTCGAATGACTAGTCCTGTGATAAATATTGTTCAATGACATATCTAGTCCTGTGATAATGATAGTTTTTAGCGTTAAACTTTTAACCTATTTGGAATCATGTTACTATTCCTGTTAGTGTACATATGCGTGCGCGAGTGTAGTATGCTTCGTATGGTATTTTTATCTGTTGTCTTATTATTTGTTTTGTCTTTTAATGTGCACCACACTGAAATTTCTCTGTATGAGATAATAAAGTATTCGTATTCGTAAACCTCTCTCGGTGTTAATGTTAGATATGAAAAATGGACACATTAAATTGGTTGTGAAGCTGGAAACAACACTCCTCATGTGTAAATCAATCTCCCATCTTCTCTTACATCAGGGTTAAGAAAAACTGATAACGTCTTCTGAATGTTGTCCTATTTTGGATTTGGCAAACCGTATGTCCTCCTTTTTGACCATTGTCTGTTCTCATTTGTTTGTTTGTTTGTTTGTTTGTTTGTTTGTTTGCTTAACGCCCAGCCGACCACGAAGGGCCATATCAGGGCGGTGCTGCTTTGACATTTAACGTGCGCCACACACAAGACAGAAGTCGCAGCACAGGCTTCATGTCTCACCCAGTCACATTATTCTGACACCGGACCAACCAGTCCTAGCACTAACCCCATAATGCCAGACGCCAGGCGGAGCAGCCACTAGATTGCCAATTTTAAAGTCTTAGGTATGACCCGGCCGGGGTTCGAACCCACGACCTCCCGATCACGGGGCGGACGCCTTACCACTAGGCCAACCGTGCCGGTGTCTGTTCTCATGTCTGATTTAGTTCGACAAAACCTTCAGAGAATTATAGCGGGCAAAATCTGTTGGCATATATTTCTTGAATTAGTTTTGTGTGAATATTTGTTTGTCTGCTCACTTAACACTTTCGTGACGGGATGCGACTATATTAGTAATAGCGCTGCAACGCCCACGGACGGGAAGCGACTATTTTAGTATTAGACATACAAGGTACACGACTCGTGATTGCTTCCCGGTTTTTGAAGCTTGCAAATAAATTGAGTTGTTTCCCTTGATACACTTGGCGTCCCCTTCTGCCATTTGCAAATCCGCCTGATTTGTGTGCGTTTTTGAGGAAAAAAAATGAATCAAAGGCGAGCCTTGTCTCGGGAGGAGATTCTTCGGATGTTGGACCTAGAGGATCCCGTAGAGCATGATTCGGACGTATCGTTTTCGCCTCACGAAAGCGATACAAGCAGTGAAAGTGAGGAAGAAACAGTCCCGTTGTTGCTAGTACGAGTCGGCAAACTACACGTGGTTGGCGGTGATACTGCTAGACGAACATGTATCTCGGAATCGTGCAGGAGCTATGGGGGCGTGGCAGCACTGATAACAATGGATGGCTGGAGCCTTCAAATCCTTTTGGAATTGTTCATAGGTGTACAGTTGGTACTTTGTTGTGAAAATGTGACTTATATTCAATATGGATTACCTAGACATCATTTGGTGAGTGTTAGATCTACAGTTTTGTTTCATTTGAGTCAGGATGCTGTGAGTGAATGCGTGATTTGCTTGTTTTTTTCTTTGTACTGTCTCCTTATTTCTGTGTACAATGTTAACAATATTTCAGCTAATTCATAGGTTTTACACCTTGTTTGGTTATAACATTATTTATAATACTTTCTGTTAAAAAATAACTTTTAAAAAAAGCAGTAGAAAATAAAACACACACAAAAAAAACGTTAAAAAACACAAATTATCCCCCTTTCACCCCCCTTTCACCCCCCTTTGCTAAAACAAATCGCGTGACAAACTTATAAATAGCACGACTGAACTGGGCATCCATTTTTGAATTAGTACACACAATTTGGTGGTGATTGGACTTAATTCAAGCTTGCTAGACAGATTTCTTTACAGTTACTGATTTTTGGGAAGTTTCTTGGTGGCAAGCTTGGGCAGGCAGGACGTAAACGCCGTGGCAGTGCTAGTCACAATAGTGTTAAAAGACCGTTGGGTCGAAATATCTGTGAATGTATTGTTTTGTCAATAACAAACGTTCCAACAGCCTACCTTTCTTGTTTTTTGATTCTATATATCCCTTGAGTCAGATAAAAAGACACAGCTTACAATCGCCAAAATGGTATAACGAAACAAAACCAGAAGCTAGAATAAAGCCACTTTTGTTTGACGAACATACGAGTAATGTACTTATGCAGACAAAGCCGGGTAAGAATCTCTCGTCATATCCTGTGTTCCAGACAAACTCGGTTCAAACTCCGGACAAACTATGTGGTCATCTAGTTTTTCTCCTACATCATGTGTGACGGAAGCAACGTTATTGGCTGTGCCGGGGATTAAGGAAACGTCTTGAACGATGTTGGTATAATTCGTGTCATGATATTTAAAAACTGAACACATTTTAAGGGGGTAGACCTACCTAGAGTTGGAAAAAAAGCTTTTTTTTTGAGAACCTACTAGTGTGTGCCATCATTAGAAAGCTAAATCCCTCTATTTTCATTTACAGTTTGAATTGTCAATCAATTCCAATCCAAACTGGTGATATGAAGGTTCTAACCGGGTGTGTATTAACCCTGAAAACTCAAAATCCGGTCCCATTTTACTCTTTATTTCATTGCACACAAAAACGAACTAATTTTAGCATGCAGATTTTCTTCGAAAACGCCACTTTTCAGGGTGTTTTTACACCACAGTTTGCTCAGTTTTCATGCTAGAGCCTTGTAATTTGTACTGGAAATAGATGTTAGCCATAGCTGGATGCTAAATTAGCCAAACTGTAATCGAACTGACAGATACAAAATATTATAATTTATCATATTAGGTGAGATTTTTAAAATATTTTTTTTATTAAATTGTGTACATGGCGTTTACTGGTAATATGCCACACACCTGCGTTTCCCTAGTTCAGGCTCCATGTAAACTTGATTTTCATCACTTTTCCAAAGTACAGTTTTCAGGGATAAAAAGTGTGAGAAATATTGTGTAAAAAGTGATACCAACATTTTCTTGTTCGCAAAATGTTATTAATATCTATTTTTTTATTTTTCTCATGTTTCTGAAAATCTATCAGCTAACCCATTATTTTCCTGAAAAGCTACATCACTGACATAGATGCCAACCAAATCCCATCAAAATCCACTGAGATGTTACTATGAAGCAAAAATAACCAACAATACACCCGACTCTAGGTAGGTCTACCCCCTTAAGAGAAAGGATAAGGTTAGAGTGTTGGGGAAAGGTTTTGGGGAATGGCTGCGGGAGGAAATAGCCAACTAGCGGATTATAATCACACCCTCCGTTAAAACAAAATAGTCCGCCGATCAATGTGGGGTGGCGGCGGAAGGATAATAGTTTAGATACTTGTGCTCCACGACGTCATTCGTCTCGCAGACTAACCTGATGGTGTTGACGGCGAACGCAAGAAGAAGAAGAAGAAGAAGAAGAAGATACTTGTGCTTCATCATCCGCCATAAGAATGTAGTCCCTACAGTCTCATTCTGCCACGTAATGCTATAGTATTGGGGATCAGGAGTTTTGATAACGAAGATGGTAAAAGAAAGGCCGGCGAGAATCGAAGATTTGGGACTTGAAGCAAAGCAAATATGCGACGAATGAAGAGGGGGGGGGGGGGGGGGGGCGGGGGTTGACCGATCGATAGTATCGACATAGGAAATGTTCATGCTTAAGCAGTATCTTACAAGCAGTGCTTATGAAAACAAAGCCCAACAGCATAATTAACATTTGGTCTCTATTACACAGAGAAAGAGAGAGAGAGAGAGAGAGAGAGAGAGAGAGAGAGAGAGAGAGAGAGAGAGAGAGAGAGAGAGAGAGAGAGAGAGAGAGAGAGAGAGAGAGAGAGAGAGAGAGAGAGAGAGAGAGAGAGAGAGAGAAAGAGAGAGAGAGAAAGAGAGAGAGAGAGAGAGAGAGAGAGAAAGAGAGAGAGAGAGAGAGAGAGAGAGAGAGAGAGAGAGAGAGAGAGAGAGATAACAAGAACAAGAACAATTCTTTATTTAACGAGGGTAATAGAGTAAGCAGTGATCTGCTTTTTTACATCTGGCCCTCGCCATAAAGAGGGACTAGTCTAAAATTGCTAAAGAATAAGCAAGTAAAGAAAACTACTGCTACATGATTGTAATAAAATGAAAGTAAGAACATATCATCAATTTACATACAATACATTAAATGAAAAATGTAAGTTCATTTGACATGAGTTAAGAATTATAGAGTAGATTGCACTGACGCAACAAAGCTGTAAATGCCATGCCCATTGACATACACTGCATTCGAAAAAATCAGTGTATATAAAAATAATAATACATTGTTAAAAAGCACCGGTTGTTGGTTTTAACAACCATTCTAGCGACAACAGATGTTTATTTAGACTTCATGAGATAAGACGTATATCTGGTCTTAAAAACGTTTGTGCTGCTAGTTTGCCGTAGGATTGTCGGAAGAGTGTTCCAGAGACTGTACCTGAATAGACTAAACTAGATTTGAATAGGTCAATCCTAGGCAGAGGCATGTTCAGTCTCATCAATTGGCGTGAAGTTTTTAACGTGAATTTGGAAAATATGGTTTGAGGTACACATCCATGAATAATTTTATGCATAAGGGTACCTTTATTATAACTTAGCCTTGCCTTCAGAGGAAGAATGCCTAAGTTCATGTAGTCTAACTCAGGATTGTTTTCTTTAATAAGACTACTTTAAGCGCTCGTTTATGTAATCTAATTAGTGGTTTTAATGAATTTTCACTTGCAGAGTCCCACAAGGTAGACGCGTAATCAATAACAGACTGAATATGAGCAAGGAAACAACACAAAATAGTAAAAGGATGGAAGGAGGGTGGGGTGGGGGGGGGGTGGGGGTGGTGAAAGGGAGATGAGGATGGGAGGAGTGTTAACTCAGATTTTGTCTCTGGCACTTTTCCCTCGCAGCGGGCAGGTCTATTCGTCTTTCACAGCAATTTGCTTCATTTGTTCCCCCCCGTGTGCCAAGAACTCACCTTTCTGCCTCCCTTTTTTTACTTGCCTTTTTACCTGCCTGCCTGCTGCCTCACCCTCACTTGTTTCAACCTTCCGCTGTTGGTATGTATTTCACTTGTAATGGGCAGCGTTTCACATAAATATGTCTTCGGCTGGGTAGCGGATTCCGCGAAGACAGCTGCTACAAGAAAGGCGAAACTTGTCGTAAGCTTAGGGGGTGAGGCTAAAGAACTTAAAAGTTTATAGGAGGTGCTTCGCTGGTGCCAGCCCTGTACATTGTGGTTCCTGGAGGTCTTCAAATTCGTTGCTCGTTGGCATTTTTGGCATTTTTCTCATTACCATGTTTTTGTTTTGTGGTTTGCTTGAAGGTAGGCTGCTCTGGGTGGATTGTTTGTGTCGGTTTTGCAGCGTTGTTTTGACGTTGCTTCTCATGACCTGCTAAAGTGTTGTAATGGTGCGAGTGTCGGTTCGGTGACATGATTATTGTTTTGCTGATGATTATTCGGTTTGAACGTGTAGAAGGAGGGAGTGAGTGAGTGGTGAGTGAATGAGTGAATGAGTGAATGAGTGATAGAGTGAATAAGTGAATAAGTGAGTGAGTGAGTGAGTGAGTGAGTGAGTGAGTGAGTGAATGTGAGTGAGTGCGTGCGTGCGTGCGCGAGTGCGTTTACGTGTGTGTTCCTCTCTTTCTGTTTGTTCATACGCTCGGTCGTCTCTCTGCCTTTTGTCCAGTTGAGTGGATGAGTGAGAGAGAGTGAGTGAGGGAGTGAGTGAGTGAGTGAGTATGTGTGTGAGTGAGTGCGTGCGTGCGTGCGTGCGCGAGTGTGTTTACGTGTGTGTTCCTCTCTTTCTGTTTGTTCATACGCTCGGTCGTCTCTCTGCCCTTTGTGCTGTTGCCCAGCATTGACAACAGATTATCTGCTATCTGTCAGTGCATCAGACCCGAACAAACTCTTATTGAGATATTTCTGTAACACTTTAAACTGCAAAACAAAAAATATCGACTGTTTTGGCGTTTGATGTTTTATCGAGTGAGCGCTTTTTTTACGAGGCAGACACCGGAACTTAAGTTTTCGTTTTTTCGTATTAAATTGTCACGCTCTGTCCATATTTAACGAAGCAATTTTCCCTCATCGATTAAGGTTTTTTTCGTTGCTGATATTCAAAGCGCCGAGACAAAAAATTGTCGTGAATTTTTGTGAACGCCGGAAAAACTACAAGAAAATGACCATAATCAATCATTCGTCTGGAACCGGCTTGCCTATTTGTTGGATAAATTGTTTCCGATGATAGGATCTTAATTTCTACTCGCTTAGTTTTGAAAGATAAATAAACGGTTGCAACTGAAACCCATCATTCTAAAGAAACGACCGATGAGAATAATTTGAGAATAACGTGACAATAATTTCTGGTACGAATAATTAGAACCGATATGATGCTGGTCTGTTTCTTGTGATAATCAACCGTTTAGAATGGTTTTAGTTACGGATTTTACGGATTTTTAGAACCGAAAGGTCGATGGTCTTTTGTTGGGACAATCAACCACTATCGGGAACCGAGGTGCCCGCGGTCGCGTTAGACTAGGTGGTCCTCATGAACAGGGTAACTGATACACTGCAAACCCGTAGAGGACCCCATGGGGCGGTCGTTTTGTATGCAGGCGGTCGTTATATAAAGAGATTGTCTTTGTAGACTGGTGTTTTCTTTGGCATGTTCGACTGCATGATTTGAGGCGTTGCATTTAAAGAAAAGAGGTAAAATATACATTAAAGAAAGAAAGAAAGAAAGAAAGAAAGAAAGAAAGAAAAGACTGACTATTAGGGTTTAACGTCCTCTTAGACCAACTGGTCTTTTTTGGGACAGGTATTGGTAATACGTTGAAGATATGGTGTGATACTTTGATTCAAACAAGCCCGCTGTGGCTGTCTTCTTCGACACACCAGCATTGGGTTTGTCTCGTCAAAGTATCGAAATACGATCATGATACAGTGGACGCCGCTTAATATAACCGCGGTTAATAGAGCCAGCCGCTTATAAAAGCCGATTTCAGACGGTCCGGATTTATCACTATATCTTATGTATTAGAAAAAGCCGGTTAATAAACCCAACCCGCCGCTTATTAAAGCCAGTTTTCTCAGAAAAATCACGAACGCGCCGAAAAAGATTCTCCAATAAGAAAACGACAGCGGTTTGGTAAAGAAAAAGAAGTTGAGGAGGGTCTTCTCAGATGGTTTCAGCAAATGATCAAAGTACACGTACATGTACATAATTAAAACAAAAGTTAAACATCCTTCGTGAAGTTTTGTTTAGATTCAAACAAGTGTAAATGACGAAAGAAAGTGACTGAGTGACGTAAACAAAAGAGAAGATTTTTTTTCTTTCGAAAATGACGTATTCCTGGACTGCCGGTTAATAAATCCGCCGCTTATTAAAGCCATTTTTCGTCGGTCCAGAAGTGGCTTTATTAAGCGGCGACCACTGTAATCGGAGACGAGAGATGATGCATGCGTGTCTTCGTGTTTTTCAAGCCCTGAGACTTTCGCTGTGAACGTGGGATCTTTTTCGTGCGCATGTGTGCACACGGGGGTGTTCGGACACCGAAGAGATTCTGCAAGTTCAAGTTTTTATTGGTCCATAACCCATGGGGGCATTTTGAACAATAAATACAATCAATACAATCATGATATATGCTAATATAATAAATTAAAAAAATAATAAATAAAAAAAAGTTATGAAAAGCTGTTACAAATTCTATTAATAAAGTCCAAAATATTCTTTAGCAATTTCTTTTTCTTAGTTGCACAAAGTTGACTCCGAGAAATAAATCTCTCGCCGAACGTGGGGATCGAACCCACGCTGATAGCGACCAACTGGCTACAAAGCCAGCGCGCTACCAACTGAGCTACGTCCCCGCCCGAAAGAAAAGGGAAGGAAGGAAGGTAGGAAGGAGGAAAGAAAGAAAGACATAAAGGAAGGAAATAAGAAAGAAAGAAAGAAAGCAAGCAAGGAAGAAAGAAAGAAAGAAAGAAAAAGAAAAAGGCCACCTAAACACAGCTGTACAGGTCTTCTTTTGAACAGATTTATTTCAAGTACCGTCGTAGTTCCAATCACTATCGTTACTATTCGGGTCTCCTTCGGCATCGGTTACTCCCCTGGTTCAGTCCCGCTTAGTCCTATCAAGGCAGTCTGATGGCTCGGAAGTGAATTCGAAAACTCGTTGGGCCCCCACTTACAAGCACAGCACACAAACACATACCGTCTCTCGCCCTTAAAGGTGTCTTATCCACGGCGGACAACCAGCGATCTGAATCAATTCCAGTAGACTTTGTATCTAACACTCATTGTTACTACGATTACAATTTTGGGAACGCAGATGAAAAAGAAGATTTGAAATCGAAAATACCAAACCAATTCTTGAGATTATTTAAAAAAAACACACACAAAAACGGAATAAATAATTGTTGAATATCGATGCTCGTCCGAGGAATAAGTGACTAACTACGTTGTTCCTTTATGCAATATCTACGAAGGAAAGGTATGCTATTCAATTAAACAGCAACATTGTAGGACATCGTACATTATACTGTTAGCATCTTGGCATTGAAGAATGGCAACACTCTTTTTGGCGCACAGTGTATCTTTAAGTCCCCCACCCCCTCGCCCCACCCCCACCCCCCCCCCCCCCCGATGACTCCCCCGCACCCCCTCCCTCGCTCTCGCTCTCTTCCTCTTGCTTGTGTCTGTGTCTATTCGATAAATCTCATGCCTCAGTGATACCCGGAACACTCTAACTCTGAAGAAATCGAACAAGGGAGACAGAGAGGGAGGAAAACGGACGAAAGGAGAGGAGGATGTTAGGTCAACTTATAGGGAGAGAGAGAGAGAGAGAGAGAGAGAGAGAGAGAGAGAGAGAGAGAGAGAGAGGGGTAGAGAAATAGAGAGAGAGAGCGAGAGCGAGAGGGAGGGAGGGGTAGAGAGAGAGAGAAAGAGAGAGAGAGAGAGAGAGAGAGAGAGAGAGAGAGAGAGAGAGAGAGAGAACGAAAGGAATAAAAGAAAGACAGAAAGAGAGACAGACAGACAGACAGACAGGCAGGCAGACAGACAGACAGACAGACAGACAGACAGACAGACACAGAAAGAAAGACAGACAGACAGACAGAGACACATCGACAAAAAGTAAGCGTAGTTTAGCCTTGCAGAATGGAAGGCATCAGACCAGAAGCAACAGCCTCAGCCCGGGTCCCGGGAGAGACCTCCGCCACATTAGCCCGCCAAAGGTAGACCTCTTGATTCGCTTAGACGGATCTGAGAACGAACAGGGCGCCTTGTGTGTGGGGGTGCTCTTCAAGGATCCAGATTTCATTTACTCGCCCGCGACCGTGGAAAGTATCGCCAATTTCATTTGTAGCCCTCGTCAGCTAATTGAGCGCTCACGTCGGGACTTTAAAGCAGAGCCCGGTCCATTCCTTCGCGTCTTTTGAGAAGTGTGCTGTTCACGCCTTCGGGTCTTTCCAGCGCGGTTAGCTGCTTCGTGTCCTGTAAGAAGAGCTTTGCTCTTCTCCTGTGGACTTTTGAGAAGAGCTGCGGTTAGGTCTTTCGGGTATGTCCAAAACAGCGCGGTTCACTGCTTCATGGTGTTTTTTTGTTATGGAGATTTGTCTCCTTCTGGACTTTGACAAAAGTTTTGTTCACTCTTGCTCGTCTTTTAAGAAGAGCACGGCTCACTCTGTCAGGCATGGGGTCACAGGGTCACAGCGAAAGCCTCAGGCCTTGGAAACACGAACACATGCATGCAAAAATATGAAGCTCGGGTGTCCGTTCGGCCAACAGCCAATAAAGTAACCATTTCAGCACTGACCCAAGACGACCTAACCCGGTCCCTAGCCCATTTCAGGTCTCCTCTAGCAGCCGGCAGCCAGCAGTCTGCATCCCTCCTCCCTCCCCCCTGCATTTTTGAGTCACTTGAGAAAAAGTGACTCTATGTAATCGGTCAGTGTTAGTCTGTCCGGCCGGCCGGCCGGCCGTCCGGCCGGCCGTCCGTAGACACCACCTTAACGTTGGACTTTTCTCGGAAACTATCAAAGCGATCGGGCTCATATTTTGTTTAGTCGTGACCTCCAATGACCTCTACACTTTAACGATGGTTTCGTTGACCTTTGACCTTTTTCAAGGTCACAGGTCAGCGTCAAAGGAAAAATTAGACATTTTATATCTTTGACAAACTTTTCTCGGAAACTATCAAAGCGATCGGGCTCATATTTTGTTTAGTCGTGACCTCCAATGACCTCTACACTTTAACGATGGTTTCGTTGACCTTTGACCTTTTTCAAGGTCACAGGTCAGCGTCAAAGGAAAAATTAGACATTTTATATCTTTGACAAAGTTCATCGGATGTGATTGAAACTTTGTAGGATTATTCTTTACATCAAAGTATTTACATCTGTAGCCTTTTACGAAC
>NW_027127149.1:52500-57500 GCF_037325665.1 Littorina saxatilis
AGACAGAGAGACAGAGAGAGAGAGACAGAGAGACAGAGACAGAGACAGAGAGAGAGAGAAAGAGAGAGACAGAGAGAGAGAGAAAGAGAGACAGAGAGAGAGACAGAGACAGAGACAGAGAGAGAGAGAGACAGAGACAGAGACAGAGAGAGAGAGAGAGAGAGAGAAAGAGAGAGAGAGAGAAAGAGAGAGAGACAGAGAGAGAGAGACAGAGAGACAGAGAGAGAGACAGAGATAGACAGAGAGAGAGAGAGAGAGAGAGAGAGAGAGAGAGAGAGAGAGAGAGACAATGACAATGACAATGACAATTCTTTATTTTACGAGGGTAACAGAATAAGCATTGGTATACTTTTTTGCATCTGGCCCTCGCCCTAAAGAAGGACTAAATCTACTATAATAACTACTACTACATACTTACATAATTAGTGAAACAGTATAAGTTTATGTACATAAGTGCATTATATGAAACATTGTAGTTTATAAATGTTCATGACAAGGTGCAAAGCAAAAATGTGCAAGAGAGAGAGAGAGAGACAGACAGACAGACAGACAGACAGACAGAGCAATCTCACCTCCACAGCAAGATGGTTTGTGAGAGTTTTTGTCTCCCCGTACGTCCTCCATGCTGTGGGCAGACCTGTAAATAATTGATGCTTGGGGCTCCTCTGTCATCTAGTTCTGGGCCCAGCTTAAGTGTCGGACCTGACAAGGAACTGTTCAAGTCTTTGTTTCTTTCCTGTCTTTTTTTCTGGTCTGTATAAAGACCTGTAGAAGGAGGAGAATGAGAAGAAGGCAAAGAGGAACAACAGAAAATAGAGGGAGGGAGGAAGAACTCATCAAAGCACTTCTCTGTGGTCAATTGGCGAGAAACTGTTGAAATTGTTGACTTTTTTCTGCCTCTTTCTTGCTGGTCTTTGTGAAAACCTGTTGGAGCAAAAAAAGAAGAAGTAACTGAAGAAGAATACAAACGAAAAGAAAAAGGTGAAGAAGAAAATGGAGGAAAGCCATGGAAACGCACTGGTGTTGTGGTCCATTGGCTAAAAAGTGTCCTGATGTATATGTCCCTTTTCTCTCTTTAGGTTTCATTTTGGAGAAAGAGAAGAAACAAAGAACAGGGAAATGCACTTAAACATTGTGTGGTCCATTGCCAAGAAATGTGTTGCATTTGTGTTCGGTTTTGTGCTGATATTTGTGTGCGGTTGTTGTAATTGTTACACCCCCGGTATAGGGGTGTGTATAGGATTCGGTCGATGTGTTTGTTTGTTTGTTTGTTTGTTTGTGTGTTTGTGTTCGCATATAGATCTCAAGAATGAACGGACCGATCGTCACCAAACTTGGTGAACAGGTTCTATACATTCCTGAGACGGTCCTTACAAAAATTGGGACCAGTCAAACACACGGTTAGGGAGTTATTGGTGGATTAAGATTCTACAAGGACTTATAGAGGGACATATTAATGGTCAAAGGGAAATAACCTTCTCAGTTGGTGGCAGTGAGAATGGTAAGGACGGGGGTGTTTTTCCTACCTCGGAGGAATTTCTTGTTCGTTTTGTTTTCGATGTAACTACAAAGAAGAGAATCAGTAGTAATATCAAAGTCTCATTAAGCTTTGCCAATTATTGCTTAAAACTTAAAGATCTCTGTATACAGGAAAAAAGTAAAGAACAATAAAGAATTAAAATAAGAGTACATGTGAAGAAAAAAAGAAAACGAGAGGCGAAGACAAAGGAAAGAGAAGAGGAGAAGGAGGTGGAAAAACATATTGACACAAACACAGACACGCGAATGATCAAGTAAACAAGCAAATGAACAGAAATCAAGCTAAAAAACACACAAAGAAATCTACAAGCAAAACGCAAGCAAACAAATGTGACCCTCCACCACGGAATGAGTCGCATGTCACCTTTGCATGATTTTCATATTTTTACATTTTCCTACAGAGTTTGTCATGCTCTATCCAGTGGTGGAAACCGTTTTAGAAAAGAGTGAAAACTGTTTGAGTTATAAGCCTGTGACTAAGGTGACCCTCACACTGTTTGTTACCAGGCACTCCCCGGACTTATATTAAGCCTAGCGCAGAACCGCGCGAGGTGACATGCGACTCATTTCGTGGTGGAGGGTCACAAATGTGAGTTCAGTACTCTTCGAACAAATAAACATAAAGCTAACACACAAAACCCCAATAAATTCAACACACTTCATACCGGACATAGCAGCAACACAGTCTATCAGAAGCTTTGAATTGTAAAAGGAAGCAGCGTTTTAGAGGCAAGAACATCATCTGCATCTCTTTCAAGTCATCCATACAAGCGAGGGCCAGTTTTTATCTTTCTGATTTCTTTTCGAATACATTTTCTCCTCTTTCTGTTTTCTTTTCGAACATTGTTTCTCGTCTTTCTGATTTCTTTTCCCATTTTTTTCCCCTCCTCTTTCTGTTTTCTTTTCGAATGTTTTTTCTTCTCTTTTTTTCTTGTGCAGTATTTATTTTTTCGCTGTGACGGATACGTTGGCTCCTCATACACAGGAGGAACGGAGGACGCGGCGATTTGTGTTGTGGGCAGGAGCAAAAGCAGGCAAGCTGTAAATCAATTATTTTCAATGCCGCGACACGCCATTCTCCCCATCACACCCGCCTTTATTGGATGCGGGGACTCTTCTGCCAATATTAATCTAGCGCGCAAAGAGTACATAATGTGAGAACGTATTTGTTCTTCTTGCTCAGTGCGAGAGTGGTGGTTCATTTTGGGCTCGGGCGCCCTGTGAATGAACCTGCTCGTGAAACTTTTCTGAATGGCTGCATGCGCTCGTGATGTTTTCTCTGGGATGATATTTTTGGGGGATTTGTGACTTGCTGTGTTTGCCAGTTATGCAGGAAATATGCTGTTTTTATTTTCAATACATATTTGTTGAATTTGTTTTCATATGGGAGCAGAAATGTGAAAAAATCCTCAAAGATATATCTGTAGAAAGTTGATTTCCCTTTCCGAACGAAACAATTGTGTGTGATTTTCAGAATGTTACCCATGACAGTTTCTGCTCTGCAGTGACCCGTAAAGCACGCTTTCACTAGGTTTGCATCTGTTGACAACTCCGTTTTTATGAGCACTCTACAAATAAAGAAAGATTTATTGCAATCGGATCGACTTAATCTAATTTAGCCGGTACGGTAATAGCAGATATGTGCATAGCGGCAAGTACGGACCGACGACAATGAATCTCTGTGAGGCATCCATATTACTAAGCATGCCACGTGCAGCGCAAATACGAGTATAAAAATCCATCCATTGCATTTATCGGAATACGCTTAGAACTGCGGTTCACACAAGAGTCTGAAAAATGTAATGGCATGCATTTATTGGAATTTATTTGATTTGATTACCCGCTATATAAAATAGTTTGAAGGATTAATATTGCGAGACGTGATAAATTTGATTAAAACCTTACGTTCTACATATCCATCGGTGCATATTGAAGTATGAATGCCGCTCTGACCCGATGCTATGTCAATCAACGGGCATGTCAAATGAAAAGAACCCTCTGAACGTATGTCTCCCCAGAAGTGAAACCATTGGCCTGCAAACATCGTTCGACAAAATGAAGCACAACAGGTGCAACCATAGCTAACTAATTTAAAAAAAAAGGATCGGCGAGTGTCTTTACATTTGAAAAATGGCCTTTGAAATCATCGAAGAGGTATTATTTTTGCCTTTGCCTCTGTGTACGTAAATACAAACGTGTAACGTTTTTATATAAATATATATATATATATATTTTTTTTTTTAATGAGTAACCCGATATTTGCACCGACACCCCTAATCAGAGGATCTCACAAGAAATATGAGCATTTCTGTGAAGTTCCGACTATTCCCAATCGTACACAGCCAGAAATCGACCTGTCATCTCTAAAGTTTTAGACCTCTTTTAACCCATACATTCTGCACTAGTAATGCCTTGCATTGGCATAAAAGGATGATGTGAGCTTGTGCAACACAGACAATGTCCGCACTATAGAGCGCCGTGCAGTGGGCAATGCAGGCATTTGGGAGCTGAGCCGGTGCAACGAACTCAGATTACTCATGAACTCAGTTTACTCCTCGGCCTTGTTGTTTTCGCATAAAGTCCACACTGACTATTACAAGTACTGACGATCGACCTGCTGTACTTTACACTCATGGGGTCTAATTAGTTTAAAAAAAAGAAGAAGGTATTATAACTTAGATATTTACTTCATCACGAAATCCTTCCCTTCCGTCATTCAAGGGACGTAACCACTCGACACACGTTTACAAACTATACGTTTTGGGGGGTAAAAAGCGATTGCATTTCACCACGAATTTGTATTCATTTGCAAGAAACTGACATGCTTTTCTCCCTCAAATAAGTGTGCCTTGTTGGGAGGGTAGTCAGTGTGGAGTTTTCGCGAGATTAACAAAGCCAATGAGAAAACTGGGTTCAGGAGTAATCTGAGTCCGTTACACCGTGCCCAGCCATGGGATGCGCGGTTTGTGAATGTTGCCCAAACAAGATTAGTGCTGTCCACTGGGTGTCGTGTCGTCCCCCGCTTTATGCTCGCATTTGTCGTACTTATTTCAATGGCAGTATGTGTAATCGTATATAACAAAGACAATGTCCTCTACCATAGATTAGGCACAAAAAAAAAATAGGTGTGGTTAAGGTAACATAGCAACAAAAAAATAGGGTAGGAAGGTAGGCAATCACTTTTTTTTTTAACTTTTTTTTCTAATGTCTACAAATTAAACCTACTCGACAGGGAAATAAGTGTGCGACTCGAGCGCTGTCGCTTTCATTGCGTTTTCTGCACTCGGGTTTTTTTGTTTTGTTTTGCCAAATGTAATAAAAAGTTATAGGGTCGGCCCCTAAAAATAGGGTAGGTCGGGTTACCGTAACCACACCTATTTTTTTTTTTTAGGCCTTATACGCTACGGATGTCTGTGTGCAATATCCAACAATTCCAAGTAGTTCACACCCATTAAGGGCAG
>NW_027127149.1:60000-67426 GCF_037325665.1 Littorina saxatilis
AGAAATCTTTGTCTTTTTTTGTCTCTGGCTGATTTTTGTTCTTTCTGCTTTTTTTGTGTGATGGTGCGGTTTTGTTCAGTTTGTATCTTCGTCTTCTACAGTCATTTTCTTCCCGGGGAGATGAAAAGAAAAGGAAGACAGTTAAGAGGATAGGGGTAAGGGGATTTTAAAAAGTTTATTAAAATTCTTAGACGACCGGTTTTGATTCTCAAACAACTTTGTAAAATAGAAAAATAATAGTCAAATACTAGCAAAGACTTGTTAAGTTTGAATTTAAAGTATATGAATCACGTGGAAGAAAAATGGTATACAAACTTTACAAATCTGCTTGTTACATGTGACCTTTTAACACTGGTGTCCCAGTTTCTTTACAATATTTTCGCGGCAACAGACGATTTCCTGTCAAAACCTCTGAAACAGCAGGAATTCCCCAGATCGCTGTTTGTCTTGACAAAATACAGTGGAAACCTCTTTTTGAAACCTCCACCCACCCCCCTCCTCAATTTGACCTTCTAATTCTCCATTTTAAGACGTGGTTTTCTCAGACGTTGTGTTGATTGCCTTTGTAAATGTACCCCCGTTTTAACACATGACTTTCTCAGATTGTTGGAGCTGTTAAAGAGGGGTTCACTTCGTATGACGATTCTCTCCAAGACATTGAGTAACCGTGCTTCGATTCATCACCATAGGGAAACGTCACATTCAATCTCTAGAGATATCTCTCTGACGAGTGTACAGTCAGACCATAGTGGACTGGGTGGCCGAGTGGTAACGCACTTGCGCTCGGAAGCGAGAGGTTGCGAGTTCGACCCTGGGTCAGGGCGTTAGCAATTTTCTCCCCCCTTTCCTAACCTAGGTGGTGGGTTCAAGTGCTAGTCTTTCGGATGAGACGAAAAACCGAGGTCCCTTCGTGTACACTACATTGGGGTGTGCACGTTAAAGATCCCACGATTGACAAAAGGGTCTTTCCTGGCAAAATTGTATAGGCATAGATAAAAATGTCCACCAAAATACCCGTGTGACTTGGAATAATAGGCCGTGAAAAGTAGGATATGCGCCGAAATGGCTGCGATCTGCTGGCCGATGTGAATGCGTGATGTATTGTGTAAAAAAAATTCCATCTCACACGGCATAAATAAATCCCTGCGCCTTGAATATGTGCGCAATATAAATTGCAAACAAAAAAGAATTTAAAAAAAAATCCCTGCGCTTAGAACTGTACCCACGGAATACGCGCGATATAAACCTCATATTGATTGATTGATTGATTGATAGTGTCTGGACGCCAATCGCTTGGCTATGAAGCGGTCACAGTGTGTCATGAGCATTGTCAATCAGTCGGACACAGACCTGGGTGCACGACCATGAAGAAGATCTGATGCTACCTCCCGATAATGTCGATTAGCATTGGTCGTTGGCTGTCTTCGTGTGAAACACTCTGGCTGTATGCCACAGTATGGTTCGTCTTTCCCAGACATTTGTGTTGAGGAATTATTCACTGTATTCAAGTTAACGCCCCTAGTATGTGTTGTTGTTGTTGTTGTTGTTGTTGTTGTTGTTGTTGTTGTTGTTGTTGTTGTTGTTGTTGTTGTTGTTGTTGTTGTTACAGCTGCTGTAGGTGCACTGGTTGTTATTTATGGTAATGTTTGTTGAAATATGTTTTGTCAATGTGATTTTCAGTGACTGCTTGTCTAGACGGCCGTGCGAATTGTTTAAACTAATTATGAGAAAAAAACGGAGGTTAATGGATATGATGAGTCTTTTTTATTTGAGTCGGTATAAACTTATATATACTGTTCAAAAAAAGAAACGCATAGCTTGTAATATTTGGTTAATTTAGTTATATGGCTACAAGGATATCCACCAAACTGCAGAAAATGTTTATCTGGTCGTCGACCTTTCGTCCATTGCCACAAGTGAGCTCTGCACGTGACGCATGCGTTATCAGTGGCTACAATGTCAAAATTGCTCATTTGGCATGACCACTCGTCATGCTTCAGTGTAATCTCGTGAAACTCGGGGAATATTGAGCTCTCACCATGTCTTCCAAAACCCATAAAAGCGGATTGTTCGCCACAAAGAAATCAGACGACAATTCAGCGACGAAAGATGGCCCGATTGAGCAGAGAAGACCGCCAAATTGCATTGGGTCGTTTACAAGCAGGCCAAAGTCAAAGTGCAATCGCCAGGCACTTCCACGTGTCCCAGAGCACCATCAGTAGACTGTGGGTCAGGTTTCAAGCCACTGGCTCCGTTGCTGACTTGCCACGAGCGGGAAGACCAAGGGCGACAACTGCTGCTCACGACCGCTTCATACGGCGCCGCCACCTCCGGAATCGTTTCCTGTCGGCCTCATCTTCTGTCCAGGCTCTCCCCGGGCCACACCGATTATCGGACCAGACCGTGCGGAACCGCCTGCATGAAGCTGGTTTGAGAGCTCGCAGACCTCACAGAGGAGCTGTCCTCACCCGCCGCCATCGCCAGAACCGAGTGCAGTGGGGCAACCAGCACCTTCGCTGGACCGTCCGGAATCACTGGAGACACGTGTGGTTCAGCGACGAGTCCTACTTCCTGCTCCAGCGACATGATGGTCGGAGGAGGGTCTACCGGAGAGTAAACGAACGTTACGCGCCCAACTGTGTGGATGAGGCACCCGTTCATGGTGGTGGAGGCGTCATGGTGTGGGGGGCGATCAATACCGCTGGAAGGAGCACCCTGGTGCACGTCCAAGGGCGCATAACTGCCCAGCGATACGTGGAGGAAATTCTGCGCCCACACGCCCTTCCTCTTCTGGCTGACCAGGATGCCATATTCCAGCAGGACAACGTTCGCCCGCACACAGCACGACTCACCACCCAGTTCCTCACCGACCACCATGTCCAGGTGCTTCCCTGGCCATCCATGTCGCCAGACATGAACCCGATAGAACACCTCTGGGATGAATTGGACAGACGTGTGCGCAGGCGAGAAGAAGCGCCGGCAAATCACCGCGATCTATCGCAGGCACTTCAGGAGGAGTGGGACACCATCCCACAGCAAGATATCCGGCATCTGATCCAGTCCATGCCCAGAAGGTGCCGGGCAGTTGTTGCTGCTCAAGGCAGTCACACCCCCTACTGACTTGACAGCCTCGGCACCCAATCGTATTGATTGACTGATTGATTTGAAGATGCAAATGAACTGTGTGTGCATTCAACTGTGTCCATACCAAATTTCAAACAAATAATCTAAATATTGGATTTTCTGTTAATTTTTTCGAACAATAAAACAAATTTGGCAAGTAGCAACTATGCGTTTCTTTTTTTGAACAGTATAAATATTGTGACAACCAATTGATCAGAAAAGGAATACATGTAAACAAATGAGTTGTTTTCACTTCGGGGTCATGAACATGTAAAACAGAATTAAAACATTGTTTAAACCAAAATTGAAAGCGGGAGTAAATGTAGAACGTACGCAAGAATTGCAAAGGGTTGAACAATAGGTGTTTTTTTCCTCAGAAATGTGGGCTTAGATACCCGTTCAGAAATCACGCATTAACAAAAGTAACACCTGAACAATCATACACCTGGGTAACGCGATACTGTTGCTGCTAGCTTTCCAGTGGGAGGAAGCGACCCGAATTTCCCAGCGATGGGACAATAAAGTAATGAAAATGAAAGCAAAGAAAAAGAAACGGATGACAAGAATGAACAAGACCCATCAAAGAGAACTGACAATCTCAGACCTACAGCTAGACCACAGTCTACAAAAAGGAACTTGCACACCTGAATCAAGCCCGTCAAATACCATGTTTTCCCAAAATACCATGTGCCAAAACCACGATGCTATCCTCCGCATTCCTTTTACCTTCCGGGGTAGATTATTATTTCTCCCCAAGCACTTTTCTGCGTTCAGTGCTTTTGCCCTAAGGTGGCAGGAAAGGTAGGGAACATCTACCTCGTGAGTCTACCTGCTCACCTGTTTGTTTGCACTGCCAACGTGCGCCCACCTGGCGATCTGTGCTTTTCCGAGCATCCCTCTGTCTCTCTGCCTGTCTTTTGGTTAGAATATATTTCTGTTTCTGTATGTCTGTGTTTGTTCGTCTGTTTCTGTGTGTTTTTGTCTGTCTTTGTGTCTTTAGGAACATATCTGTTGCAGCCTTCAACCTTCTCTCTGTCTGTCTGTCTTTCTGTCTGACTGTCTGTCTGTCTGTGCCCGTCTCTGTCTCCCTGTCTGTCTCTGTGTCTGTGTCTCATATTCGGAACGTATTTTTTGCAATCTTCTCTGTGCCTGGCTGTCTGGCTGTCTTTCTATCTGTCTGCCTCTCAGTTTCAATTCAATTCAACTCTCTCTCTCTCTCTCTCTCTCTCTCTCTCTCTCTCTCTCTCTCTCTTTTGATAAGTAACCTTTAGCAGTCTTTGCCCCCCCCCTCCCCCCCCCTTCTGCCCCTCCCTCCCCCATCCCCCCGATCACTCTCATTGTCTAGCCTTTGACCTTTCTGGCTTTGTCGATGGAGTGTCGGTGTTGTCTTTGGCGCACACGATCGTGCCTTGAAGATAGGTGTGTGGTTGTTGTGTGTGACAGGGAGGTGGTTTCAACCTCTTCTGTCTTTACCTTACAAGACCGAGCTTCAAAGACAGTGCCAGTTGTGTGAGGAGATCATTATGTACTATGAATTCTACGTTGCATGTGTGGCTGTTGTGTGTGACAGGGTGGTGGTTTGAACATCTACTGTATGTACCTTACAAGACTCAGCTTCAAAGACAGTACTTATTGGTGAGATGCGCTATCAATTCTACGTTGCAACTGGTTTTGTCATTTGGTTGCAGGATCTTACCTTGGAAATAGGAGTGCGGTTGTTTTGTGTGACAGGGTGGTGGTTTGAACATCTACTGTCTGTACCTTTCAAGACTCAGCTTCAAAGACAGTAGTTGTTGGTGAGATGTGCTAGGAATTCTACGTTGCGACTGGTATTGCCATTTGGTTGCAAGATCTTACCTTGGAAAAAGGTGTGCGGTTGTTGTGTGTGACAGGGTGGTGGTTTGAACATCTACTGTCTGTACCTTTCAAGACTCAGCTTCAAAGACAGTAGTTGTTGGTGAGATGTGCTATGAGTTCTACGTTGCGACTGGTATTGCCATTTGGTTGCAAGATCTTACCTTGGAAAAAGGTGTGCGGTTGTTGTGTGTGACAGGGTGGTGGTTTGAACATCTACTGTCTGTACCTTTCAAGACTCAGCTTCAAAGACAGTAGTTGTTGGTGAGATGTGCTAGGAATTCTACGTTGCGACTGGTATTGCCATTTGGTTGCAAGATCTTACCTTGGAAATAGGTGTGTGGTTGCTATATTTTGTGCGACAGGGTGGTGGGTTGAACCTCTATTGTCCTTACCTTACAAGACTGAGCTTCAACGACAGAATTGTGTGGTGAGATGTGCCATGGATTCTATGTTGCAAAGTCTGGTATTTTGATTTAGTTGCAAGATCTTACCTTAGAAATACGTGTGCGGTTGATAAGTGTGTGAACGTCAATTGTGGCCTGCGCTAGCATTGTCTTTTGTCAGAACTGAAGATCATACTTATATGATTGGCCGTGAAATGATGTTCGCATTCATGAATGTTTGCAAGATTGCACTAAGGGGATCGGTGTTTAGTGAATGTCTGTGATAAGGTAATAGTTTTGCTCTGCTGGTCACTTGAGCTAACAATAACGTCCCTGTAAAGGATGTGTGAATAAAACAGTTAGCTTATTTAATGCAATCTATTTGTATCCCTGACAAAGTGCTGCAGGAAATAAACACAATATTATATCGTTTTTTGTGGAGGAAAAAAGATTGTAATAAAAAAGCATTTGAAAAAGTAAAAAGAGTTGTTTTAAATAGCAGTACCGAAAAGGGTGGTATTGATATGATAGACGTCAAAACGATGCAAAACTCCTTCTTATGTCAAACTCTCATCTGGCAACCTTTCATGCAAATGGACATGGATCCCAAACAAATATTTTGAAGGGTTCGGTTGTGGCTTTGCCTGCTTTACTACAGCTATTCGACCGTCTAAGTTTAAGGGAATTGGAAGAATAAAATCGATATTTTGGACAGCTGTTGCTCGAACATGGTTAGAACATAATACAATTTCTCAGAACGATTGCGTGCAAGACAACTGCTTATGGAACAATCCAAGTATAAGTTATCAAAATAACGTTCTGTATTATGAGAACTGGGCCCGGTCAGGCATTACGTATGTAGGAGACATGTTAGGTAATCACGGTATCAAGTCCTATCCCGCTATCCAAGCAAGTGTTTACGCTTCACCTGGCCTCTACTTGGAATATATTGTAGTTCGATCAGCAGTATCTGAATATATTAAGAAAAGCAATTATGATCCTAACCAACATGTATTGAATAGACAAAACAATCTTCTTTTCAATAAAACGAGTATTAAAAGTGCCAGGCAATTCCGTGAATATATTGTTGAAGAAAAGTACACTACCCCGAGATCTATCAACTTCTGGCGTGATATGTTTGGCATTAATGTCGACCAGTCACATTGGAACCTGGCCAAAAATGTAACCCAAGAATCCAGATTAAGAGAGCTGCACTGGAAAATATTACACACGATTTATCCAACAAATGTTCTTCTGTATAAAATTGGAATACGAGATAGTGAGAGATGCCCCGAAATAGATTACGTTGAACATTTTTTTGTTAATTGTAAGAAAATAAAAGTGCTATGGAGATACGTTGAACAAATTATTTATGAGAAATATAAAATAAGAATAGTCTTTGGAGTAGAACATATTTTGTGTGGTTATATTAATGGTGGTGACTCAATAAAATGCAAATATATAAATCACTTTATTTTGATAGGAAAGATGTGCATAAGCAAATATAGATACGGAACTCCCACTGATATTATAATAATGTTTGACAAAGAGAAACAAATACGAAACGTAGAATAGTGTATCCCTCACCGCCCCCTCTTTCTTTCGTTTCGCTAAAAGGAGAACAGTACCGGGGTAAAGGCGGAACTTACATTGTTACACTTAACACCACTTGTATGAAAAGAGAACTGTTACTAAGAAAACTTTAGCACGCTTACAATTTGCTTTTCCTCTTACTTATTGTGATTGTTACTATGTTAACTCCATCATGACACCGCCACAAACAACACCTAAGTCAACCCAAACACAGACATATGTAAGACAATAACCAACATTAAAGATGCAAGATTTTGTCCATTGTAGAAAACCACATACAATTGATAAATTTATAAAACGCCAATGAAGAAGGACGCTCAGCTGTAGAGAGAAAGAAAGAAAGAAGAGAAAAGGAAAAAGAAAAAAAAGAGAAAAAAAAAAAATAAAAAAATAAAAAAAATTAGGGTTTCATTCTTTTCATTTATTTTTCAGCTTGAAGCGGGCTGCATGCAACTGAGGCAAAAAAAGAA
>NW_027127149.1:70126-77626 GCF_037325665.1 Littorina saxatilis
AAATGAAATAAATCATACACGAACTAAAACATTACATTTCAAATAAAATATATCGTAGGCTTACATGAACTAAGACATAACAACACTACGTAGCCGAAATGCTTTGTACACATAAACTGACAACTTTCGAACAATACCTTCATTCACAGATGCCATAAGCATAGAAAACTTGTGTAAACTTGGGTTTCTATAAAACTTAGCAGGAATAAACTGGCATCGCAAATCACGAAGTGCGGGGCAACAAAGCACAAAATGAAACTCATCTTCCTTACGTTCCTTGCACAATGGACATAACAACATCTCCGTATCGTATCTCTTATATCGATTAACGTGCACAAATAGTTATGTTATTCCACCTCGGAATCTTGCCATAATAATTTTCAAATGCCTATCCATGTTCAATAATAAATAAGGTTTTACTTCGTGCACAGTGCAAAATGTCCTATATAACGCAAATCTATCACTGTTCTGAACATGAAAATTCCATTCCTGCCATCTACAATCAATCAATCTTTCTCTGAAATCTTTCAAAAAACGGTTCTCATCTTGCACTCCTTGATTCATCCATACAAACCCAAAACCATTCTGACATAATTTACAACGTACGCTAGACACCCAGTTTCTTTTACCTCTTTCATCCAGTTCACGCAACATTTTATAGGCTTTATGTGGCAATCTATTTACGTCCATTCTTAACAACTTCAACCAGTATTTAACACAACGTATTGCAGCATTCACATCAATGGGATACCTATACATCTCGCCGTACACAAAATCGTTGGGTGTGCGTGATCCAACACCAAGAAATTTCTTTAGGGAAAATAAATGAACTTTTTCAGACTGTAATGCAGATTTCTCAAGACCCCACAGTTCAGCTCCATATATTGCAATTGGCAAAACCTGAGAATTAAATAATTTTGAATAAACTTTCAAATTATTATTACCAAGCTTGGACAAATTTTGTAATATACACAACAATGCGTTTTTCGCTTTGCTTGCAAGGTCACAACAAGTGGCGGTAAAACTGAGTTTTGTGGAGAACAATATTCCTAAATACTTATAAACATTAACCACTGGCATTATCTTTCCATAAGAGAGAGAGAGAGAGAGAGAGAGAGAGAGAGAGAGAGAGACAGAGAGAGAGACAGAGAGAGAGACAGAGAGAGAGAGCGAGAGAGAGCGAGAGAGAGCGAGAGAGAGAGAGAGAGAGAGAGAGAGAGAGAGAGAGAGAGAGAGAGAGAGAGAGATCGAGAGCGAACGAACGAACGAACGAACCTTATTACTCAAGGATGGAGATTTTAGGCTCACGCCTAGTCTTACAATCTGTCCCTGCTAAAACTAAACATGTATTAAGATGGATACAATGACGTCACTTCCGGGCCCATGTAGAGAGGACGTCTTTTTGTGAGCTCTCAACATCTACGATGCAAAAACGTCTATTTCAAGTCGTTTAGGGCTCTAGTAACATGGACTGATAGTCCTCTGGGCTGTCGTAATCCTCCTACTAAAAATGTGACGTGAATATGTGAATTTTATCGTACTTTTCCTGAAAGACACGAACCTTGTCAATGCACGATGTGTTATGTGTGAGTGATCCGCCATGCACCGTAGCCGGTCTGCGTCAGTGAAGCGACGCAAAGCTGACACAAGTGGTGAAGGTGACACAAACCTATCTAACACTCAGTCTACTTCTACGCCCAAGCCACCGAAGCGACAGAAAAAACAGAAAGTGATAAATTTGCGGTTGTCTCAGCCTTCAATTGTAGACTCTTTTCTCCGGAAATATAATGAGGTGAGTGACAGTTTGACAGCATCGGGTGGTGAGGACGACGACTTGAATACAATGAGTGGTACCGGTTTTGAGAGTTGTGACAGTGACATGGAGGTGGGAGAATGTTCAAACAAGGATCTTATGTCAGTACTGCTAGCTGTAAGAAAAGAACTGAAGAGTGTGAATCGTAAATTTGACAGCTTGGCACTCAATGTGGAAAAACTGGAGGGAGAGGTGTTTGATCTAAAGCAAGAAAACGACAATGTGAAGAAGCAGCTCAAAGCGTGTGAGAAAATGCAAGAAAACACAGAGAGTCGGTTACACGAGGCCCATTACTATGCAAAACTTGCTTACGATCGGGCAGAGGCAAACGAACAATATTCTCGCAGGAACAATGTCAAACTACTGTACATTGAAGAGCCCTCTGACCATGCTGAGACGGGGGAAGAAAGTGAAGAAAAAGTTCTGAAAGTTTTCCATGACAAACTGAAGCTGACCAACATCAAACCATGGCACATTGAGGCAGCACACCGTGTGGGCAAACGAAAGGCAGGTCTCAACAGGCCTATCATTGTGAAATTCGTCTCACGGAAAAACAAGCGTGAGGTTATTCAGAACAGAAGACTCCTCAAGAATGTGCAGCCGAAAGTCGTCATCGTCGAAGACCTCACCAAATCAAGGTACATCCTCTTCCAGTGCACGCTCGACCACCCTGGCACCCGTGAGGCCTGGACCTCAGAGGGTTCCATCTTCGCTAAAGACGCGGCCGGCGCAGTCCACCGTGTTGAACGTGTTGCAGACCTGAGCAGACTACCTCCCATCCCTGAGAATGACCCAGCCGCTGCTTCTACTCCAGCCCAGCGCCGTTTCCAGCAACGTAAAAAGAAAGAAATTGAACAGAAGAAACAATCAGACAGTGCAAAACAAGGAAGCAAAGACAAAACACCAGACAAACAGGACAATTGATCACAAACGTGTGCTGAAGCGTGTTACGCAGCGTGTATGTAAACACTCATACCATGTGACAGTCTTAGCCAATGATAAACGTTCGCTGCATCCTGTGTAGGCCTAGCCTATGCGTGTCAGTTTCACTCGGCCGCGGAACGTTGGATTTACAATGAATCTGGTTTTTTTGTGTGTGTTACATAATGTGTCTGTTTACGGATTTGCACGATTTTTCAAGATGGAGGTGTGATAGCTCTATCCGGAAAGTATGTTCTTTTTTCTCCATGTGTTTTACATGTCCCTGTTTTTGTGTCTGTCAGCTGTTTTCCCCTGCCATTCTCTCTTTTCCCTCTTTCTGTCACTGTCAGTGTGCCTCTTTCTGTCACTGTATTGGCTTCTTATACTTTCCTTTTTCTCTATGGTGACCAGGTGCGACCAAGTTAGGCCTACATGTGTGTTACTCAACTGTTGTCATGTGTATATTCCGCCTTTTATGTTGATTCTTTCTCCCCGCATGTTCAGAAGATGGATTTGATTGCCGAATTTCTGATTGGGGTCTTGTGCACGAATTTGTTTTTGCACTCTGCTGGTGAGTGTGTACATGACATGTGTCCTGTATTTGAATATTCATGCGTACATTTATATCCTGACTGTGGATTACATCTACTTCATGGGGATGTTTGTGTGTGGTTAAATGTTTTGCCATATTTGTGTAAGTGCAAGTGTGTTCAATATCTGTTTGCTGCATGTGCATGCATATCTGCCTATCTATGTGAATACTGCCAGTGGTATGCTGATTGTTGCCCAAAGCTGCTGCAGGGTTATGTTGGTGGGTGTGTGCATGACTTGTTTGCTATTTTTGATTTGTGTAGGTGCAAATGTGTACCTGACATGTCATTTATGCCTGGATATGTGTGTGTGCTTTTGTTTGCTTATCTTTACCATGGTGTACTTCTGTTGCAGGGTTATGTTTGTGATGGTGTATACAACTTGTTTGGTTTATCTGATCTGTGTAGGTCCAAATGTGTACCTGACCCACTTATTATGTCTGCTTATTTTGGTGTGCTCTTGTCTCTTTATCAAGGCTTACTTCTGTTGCAGACTTGCTTCTGTGAATGTGTGTATGGCAGGTGTGACTTTTCCTTAGAGCATATGGGCAAATGTCTACATTACTTGTTGTCCAGGTCTGAATATTTAGGTGTGCATGTACACTCTGATCATGGTTTATTTCTGTTGCAGTGCTGTGCTTGTGAAAGTATATTTGACTTGTTTGTTTTTTTAGATCTGTGTGAGTGCAAGTTTACACATTATTTGCTTACTAGGTCAAATCATTCATGTGTGTGTTTGTATGCTGACTGCTGGTTTAATCTATTACAGGGTTGTGTTTGCAGAAGTGCATTACATAGCGTGTATGCTCTATTTTTTTTATGTGAGTGCAGGAGTATACTGTCTTTGCTTTTTGTTTTTCCTGTAAATATTCTCTGTAACTGTTGGCTATACCCGATTATGAAATATGATGGCAAGCAATTGTGAAAAACTGAGGATCTGCACTTTCAATGTAAATGGACTAAATGATTATAAGAAAAGAAAAGACTTATTTGACTTTTTGAGAAGTTCTGATAATAATATCTTTATGTTGCAAGAAACACATTGGAAAACAGAAGATGAAAATTTCATCCGATCACTGTGGGGATTTGATGTTGTAGTTAACGGGGATAGTTCAGCTAGTAGGGGAGTAGCGATATTGTTTAAAAATAATTTTGAATACAAATTACACAATACCATAAAAGATGAATCGGGGCGGTACATTTTGTTAGATATTGAACTTCTAAATAAACGCATGACAGTGGTGAATGTCTATGGTCCCAGTAGTGGAGATCATCCTGAGTTTTTTCTTGATCTGTTTAACAGTGTTATTTTGTTAGATAATGAACTGTTAGTAATGGGGGGAGATTGGAATGTTCCTTTGAATCCAAAAATGGACTCTAGCAATCCAAGCAATGTGTATAGAAATAGGAGTAGAAAAGAAATAACTGATTTTTTTGAACAGCATGATGTTGTTGACATTTTTAGAGCTATTCATGGTGATGTGAGAAAGTATACTTGGAGAAGAACTAATAGCACACAGAGAAGCCGGCTTGATTATTTTGCTGTCTCTGAACAACTTGGTCTTGTTGTGGATGATGTTAATATCTCACCTGGATATTGCTCAGATCATTCTGTTGTATCTCTGAGTTTTAAAACTGATGTTGTTAAAAGGCATAGATCCTTTTGGAAATTTAATAATGGTTTATTAAAAGATATTGAGTATGTTCGCTTAGTTAAGGAATGTATTTTAGAGGTTAAAAAGCAGTATGCTGTTCTCGTGTATGATACAGTTAACATTGCAGAGATTGATGATGAGGAGTTACAGTTAACTATTGACGATCAATTATTTTTCGAAATGTTACTTTTAGAGATAAGAAGTAAAACTATGTCGTTTGCAGCGCAGAAAAAGAGAGAAAATTGCAGAAGGGAGACTGATCTGATGGATGAGATTAAGGTTTTAGAAAGTAATTTAAATGATGAGAATGTAACTATTTTGGAACAGAAGCGGCAAGAGTTGTTTCAGTTAAGACAGAAAAAAGTAGATGGGTTGATTGTTAGATCAAGAGCAAAATGGATTGCAGATGGGGAAAAAAATTCTAAATATTTCTGTAGTCTTGAAAAAAGAAACTTTGTCAAAAAGGCTATGTGTTTTATTGAAAAGGACAATGGCGAACTTTTATGTGACAGTGATGAGATTACTAAAGAAGTTAAATCCTTCTATGCACAGTTGTATGCTTCAAGGGAACATAATATAACGAATGAAGACATTCCTAACAACTTAGAACATCCTGTTTTGACTGATGAAGAACGTGATGGACTTGAAGGTATTATTTGTAAAGAAGAATTAGTCAAAGCAGTAAAACAACTTAAAAACGATAAAAGCCCTGGATCGGATGGATATTCAGCAGAATTTTTTAAAATTTTCTTTATTGATCTAGGTGCTTTCTTGCTTCGTTCAATTAATGAAGGCTTTAGAAAAGGTGAAATGTCGGTAACACAACGTCAAGGAGTGATCACCTGCATACCCAAAGAAGGGAAAGATAAAAGGTTTCTAAAAAATTGGCGTCCTATTACTCTTTTAAATACTGTCTACAAAATAGCTTCCACCTGCATTGCTGAAAGGCTGAAACGTGTTCTCCCAACCATAATTCATGAAGATCAAAAAGGGTTTATGCAAGGTAGGAATATAGGCGAAAATATTCGTTTACTCTATGATTCTATTATTTATGCTAATGAACGACAAGCTGATGGCCTTCTGTTAATGGTAGACTTTGAAAAAGCTTTCGATAGCATTGCATGGTCGTTTATACAAAAAGCACTGAATAAATTTAACTTCGGAAATGATATAAAAAAGTGGATATTAACTTTTTACAGAAATAGTAAATCATGTGTAGCAGTAAACGGACAATATTCAGAGTGGTTTAATCTGGAAAGAGGAACCCGTCAAGGGGACCCTTTGTCTCCTTATATTTTTCTAATTTGTGCCGAAATTATGGCAATAATGATGCGTCAGAATCCAAAAATAAAGGGACTGAACTTTTTTGATGTCGAAATTTTATTGTCACAATATGCGGATGACACTACTTTTTTTCTTGATGGTACCAAAGACTCTTTTTGTGCATGTGTAGAAACACTACAGACATTTGCTTCTTTGTCAGGTCTAGTTATTAACTATGATAAGTCGTCAGCAGTGTGGATAGGAGCCTCTAAAAATTCTAACGTTAAGTTTATGCCAGAACACAACTTTGTTTGGAATCCCACTGTTTTCAGGGTTTTGGGTATCTGGTTTTCGACAAACATCGAGGAAATTGTTCCAATAAACTATGAAAACAAGTTTGTGGAGATTAAGAGAATTTTCAACTCGTGGTCCAGAAGGAATTTAACCCCTTTCGGAAAAATAACAGTCATTAAGACTTTGGCATTGTCCAAACTTACCTACCTATTTATGAATTTGCCGGACCCAGATGAGGATTTTCTAGCTAATCTACAGAAACTACTGTTTAATTTTGTTTGGGACGGGAAAATTGACAAAATTAAAAGAACCTCCATGTATCAGGCATATGAAGAGGGGGGACTTAAAATGGTTAACGTGAGAGTTTTTCTATCGTCATTGAAGATAAACTGGCTAATGAAAGTTTTACATGATGATGGAAAAATTACACAAATTCTCTATGCATTATGTCCTGCTGTCCGAGTTGTGAAACAACGTGGGGGCGAGTTTGCAAATGTACTGATGCAAAGAATTGTTAATCCTTTTTGGGTTGATGTTTTTAAACATTATAAAAAAGTGTGTAACAAATGTATTCCATCTTCTTTTCATGACTTTGTATCTGAATGTCTTTTTTATAATATCAATATATGCAGAGACAAGAAGGTGTTGTTTCTTAGAAGCTGGGCACATTGTGGTATTGTTTCTGTTGGTCACTTGCTGAAGGAAGATGGATTTTTGACCTATGATGAATTTAGCAGAAAATACCCAAATGTGACTGTTAATTTTTTGTTATATCAAGGAATAGTACGGGCTGTTAAGAAGTATCAATGTAAGCTAGAAATTGACTTTTGTGATAACTTTGTGGTAAGTGACCCATGTGTCTGGCAGTGCTTGGCCAGTGGTGGTTCTAAACATGTCTATGGATATTTGATTAAGAATACTGATCCTCTGAAATGTATTGAAAAGTGGACAGCTGCACTGAACT
>NW_027127149.1:80126-90684 GCF_037325665.1 Littorina saxatilis
CAAAACGCAAGCAAACAAATGTGACCCTCCACCACGGAATGAGTCGCATGGCACCTTAGTTTGCATGATTTTCATATTTTTACATTTTCCGACAGATTTTTTTGTGCTCTATCCAGTGGTGAAAACCGTTTTTAGAAAAGAGCAAAAACTGTTTGAGTTATAAGCCTCTGACTAAGGTGACCCTCACACTGTTTGTTACCAGACACTCCCCGGACTTATATTAAGCCTAGCGCAGAACCGCGCGAGGTGACATGCGACTCATTTCGTGGTGGAGGGTCACAAATGTGAGTTCAGTACTCTTGGAACAAATAAACATAAAACTAACACACAAAACCCCAATAAATTCAACACACTTCATACCGGACTTAGCAGCAACACAGTCTATCAGAAGCTTTGAATTGTAAAACGAAGCAGCGTTTTAGAGGCAAGAACATCATCTGCATCTCTTTCAAGTCATCCATACAAGCGAGGGCCAGTTTTTATCTTTCTGATTTCTTTTCGAATACATTTTCTCCTCTTTCTGTTTTCTTTTCGAATATTGTTTCTCGTCTTTCTGATTTCTTTTCCCATTTTTTTCCCTCCTCTTTCTGTTTTCTTTTCGAATGTTTTTTCTTCTCTTTTTTTCTTGTGCAGTATTTATTTTTTCGCTGTGACGGATACGTTGGCTCCTCATACACAGGAGGAACGGAGGACGCGGCGATTTGTGTTGTGGGCAGGAGCAAAAGCAGGCAAGCTGTAAATCAATTATTTTCAATGCCGCGACACGCCATTCTCCCCATCACACCCGCCTTTATTGGATGCGGGGACTCTTCTGCCAATATTAATCTAGCGCGCAAAGAGTACATAATGTGAGAACGTATTTGTTCTTCTTGCTCAGTGCGAGAGTGGTGGTTCATTTTGGGCTCGGGCGCCCTGTGAATGAACCTGCTCGTGAAACTTTTCTGAATGGCTGCATGCGCTCGTGATGTTTTCTCTGGGATGAGATTTTTTGGGATTTGTGACTTGCTGTGTTTGCCAGTTATGCAGGAAATATGCTGTTTTTATTTTCAATACATATTTGTTGAATTTGTTTTCATATGGGAGCAGAAATGTGAAAAAATCCTCAAAGATATATCTGTAGAAAGTTGATTTCCCTTTCCGAACGAAACAATTGTGTGTGATTTTCAGAATGTTACCCATGACAGTTTCTGCTCTGCAGTGACCCGTAAAGCACGCTTTCACTAGGTTTGCATCTGTTGACAACTCCGTTTTTATGAGCACTCTACAAATAAAGAAAGATTTATTGCAATCGGATCGACTTAATCTAATTTAGCCGGTACGGTAATAGCAGATATGTGCATAGCGGCAAGTACGGACCGACGACAATGAATCTCTGTGAGGCATCCATATTACTAAGCATGCCACGTGCAGCGCAAATACGAGTATAAAAATCCATCCATTGCATTTATCGGAATACGCTTAGAACTGCGGTTCACACAAGAGTCTGAAAAATGTAATGTCATGCATTTATTGGAATTTATTTGATTTGATTACCCGCTATATAAAATAGTTTGAAGGATTAATATTGCGAGACGTGATAAATTTGATTAAAACCTTACGTTCTACATATCCATCGGTGCATATTGAAGTATGAATGCCGCTCTGACCCGATGCTATGTCAATCAACGGGCATGTCAACTGAAAAGAACCCTCTGAACGTATGTCTCCCCAGAAGTGAAACCATTGGCCTGCAAACATCGTTCGACAAAATGAAGCACAACAGGTGCAACCATAGCTAACTAATTAAAAAAAAAAGGATCGGCGAGTGTCTTTACATTTGAAAAATGGCCTTTGAAATCATCGAAGTGGTATTATTTTTGCCTTTGCCTCTGTGTACGTAAATACAAACGTGTAACGTTTATATATAAATATATATCCCATGACCTCCCTTCTTTGTCTCTGTTACTTCAGTATGGGTATATATGTTGTATTTTTATAGCTCAATAAATACATCATGGACTCAAAAAAATATATGATAGTGCAGATTCCGATTTGGGCGAAGAACTACTTTGCTCCCGACCTTTGACCTCGCGCCGAACAATGTGACACATTTGTATGAAGTTCCAAAATCGTATTGCACGGCTCAGAAAACCATATCAGTTGCACGCAAAAATGAATCTCAGAACTGATCTGATGTATGAGATGCAATAAGCAAACGTTTCTTTCATTATGAAAGCAATGCAGGTGGGAAAAAACGAACATTCAACTTACAAGATAACCAGATGCTAGCGAACCAAAACAAAAACACGAGTACCCTCCCCTTGCTTCGTTAGCAGACGACTTTTGAGAATCTGTCAGACCGTCCTTACCTGGCACGGTTGGGCTTCGCTATCATCAGCTGTTTCACGTGTTTTGCGAGCAAGTCTACTCTTTTGCCTGGCTCTGCAGTAAGTCCACATTGGCGATGAAGGTATCTAAGAACTTAACATGTGTGTATTTTTCCGTAATCCAGTCATATTCTTTCAAAATGCAATCAAGCGGCGGTGACAGACTTGGGTCCTGTTTTCATCGCATCAATACCAGTTTAGGTTCATGCAAACACACTCGCAAAACAGTTTATCATGTAGATACATTTCAAATAGGGAGCAAATGGTTAAATCTACATATGTGTTCCCTAAAATTTGCTTCTCTGTCAATAAGACTAATTGTATAATAATGCGTTCGAAAAAAACAACGTGGAATCGATTCTGAATCGAGTCGAGTAAGCCAAATGGGGGCCAAACCGGTTTCCCCGTTCCGCCGACCTGAAACGCAAAAGAATTGTGCGCTTCAACTAAATGGATTTCTATACGACTTCATTACTTTCTTGCAACTTATGAACCTTTACTTAACGCTTTTAAACGGTCTGAAAGTAGTGTTACCGCGTACTTATAGATGCACTCATTCGTTTTATTTTTTCAGCGACGGTCACTTAGTTTAAGGTTGCAAAAAGGCCATGTCTCGCTGAAAACACTGTTTCACACTCCACAGATCGCAAAAGTGCCGCTAGTAGTCTACACTTTGTGTTTGATGGTAGAATGGGATATACAGATTACAACACTCGTGGTTTTTTATATGGCTTGTATTTCAGTCAAGACCCAGCGGGAATATCAATCGAGAGCCACTCGCCAAAGGCTCGTGTCTCCCGATGATATTCATCCGCTGGGTCTTGACTGAAATACAAGCCATATAAAAAACCACTCGTGTTGTAACCTATATATATATATATATTTTTTTTTTAGTGAGTAACCCGATATTTGCACCGACACCCCAAATCAGAGGATCTCACAAGAAATATGAGCATTTCTGTGAAGTTCCGACTATTCCCAATCGTACACAGCCAGAAATCGACCTGTTATCTCTAAAGTTTTAGACCTCTTTTAACCCATACATTCCGCACTAGTAATGCCTTGCATTGGCATAAAAGGATGATGTGAGCTTGTGCAACACAGACAATGCCCGCACTATAGAGCGCCGTGCAGTGGGCAATGCAGGCATTTGGGAGCTGAGCCGATGCAACGAACTCAGATTACTCCTGAACTCAGTTTACTCCTCGGCCTTGTTGTTCTCGCATAAAGTCCACACTGACTATTACAAGTACTGACGATCGACCTGTTGTACTTCACACTCATGGGGTCTAATTAGTTTTTTTTTAAAAAGAAGAAGGTATTGTAACTTAGACATTTACTTCATCACGAAATCCTTCCCTTCCGTCATTCAAGGGACGTAACCACTCGCCACACGTTTACAAACTATACGTTTTGGGGGGTAAAAAGCGATTGCATTTCACCACGAATTTGTATTCATTTGCAAGAAACTGACATGCTTTTCTCCCTCAAGTAAGTGTGCCTTGTTGGGAGGGTAGTCAGTGTGGAGTTTTCGCGAGATTAACAAAGCCAATGAGAAAACTGAGTTCAGGAGTAATCTGAGTCCGTTACACCGTGCCCAGCCATGGGATGCGCGGTTTGTGAATGTTGCCCAAACAAGATTAGTGCTGTCCACTGGGTGTCGTGTCGTCCCGCGCTTTATGCACGCAGTTGTCGTACTTATTTCAATGGCAGTATGTGTAATCGTATATAACAAAGACAATGTCCTCTACCATAGATTATACGCTACAGATGTCTGTGTGCAATATCCAACAATTCCAAGTAGTTCACACCCATTAAGAGCAGAATATACCTACGCAATTTCAGCGGCACAGACGACGCACTGCATATTATTGACTAGAGGAATACCCGGCTTCGCCGGGGTGAATCGCGAGACAGAGACAGACAGCGTGGCGGTTCATCACAATCACCTCTGCAGGCGAAGTCCTGTCAAACGGGATTGAGAATTTTAGAGCTTATTTCTTAGCCCTATATTATCTGTTGTGGCTTCTCAAATGCCAGAACATACAGACAGACAAAAGCTGCTAGACCCCATCACAAACAGAATTCTACAATCCACAGGTTTTTGCCCACACACACACACACACACAGAAGCCGTATATATATATATGTATATCTATATCTATAAATATATAGAGATAGGTGAGAGTGTATTTTTCGCGTGGCTATAAATTGATTCGACCTTTTCACTTTGACAGTAAGAACAACTTACGGGTGCAAGGGAAGCGTTCTGGACAGCGCAGTGACATTCTAAAAATAGTTACTCAGAAACGGGAATTTGGGGTGAACGGCGCGAGACAGAGACAGACAGCGTGGCGGTTCACCACAATCACCTTTGAAGGCGGAGTCCTGTCAAACGGGATTGAGAATTTTAGAGCTTATTTCTTAGCCCTATATTATCTGCTGTGGCTTCTCACATGCCAGAACATACAGACAGACAAAAGCCGCTAGACCACATCACAAACAGAACTCTACAATACACAGGTTTTTGCCCACACACACACACACACAAACACACACACACACAGAGAAGCCGTATATATATATGTATATCTGTATCTATAAATATATAGAGATAGGTGAGAGTGTATTTTTCGCGTGGCTATAAATTGATTCGACCTTTTCACTTTGACAGTAAGAACAACTTACGGGTGCAAGGGAAGCGTTGTGGACAGCGCAGTGGACAGCGCAGTGACATTCTAAAAATAGTAATAGTAACTTACAACTGAACGGGAAAGCCACACGAAGGAAGGGAGATAAACGCCAAACACTGGAGAAGATAAGGAAGAGTTACTTATAATGGTGAAATGAACACAAAAACCAAAATCAGTTCAGCGCTGCGCGCTGAGAGCACGTGTTGAAATATCTCATCGATGATATTGTGTCCGGGGTGTAGCTGAATACGGTGTCCAAATTTGAAAAAGATCCACCGAGAACTTTGGCGTTGTGATGTGGTGTAGCGGCTATGGTGTGTCGGTATGGGGGCCCGGGTAGCTGAGGTGGAACCAAAATAGCTGAGGTGGAACCAAAATCGGTTCAGCGCTGCGCGCTGAGAGCACGTGTTGAAATATCTCATCGATGAGGTTGTGTCCGGGGTCTCTCTGAATAAGCCCACCAAATTTGAAGCAGATCCATCGAGAACTTTGGCCGTGCATGGCGAATACACAAATACACAGATACACAGACACACAGACACACACACAGACAGACACAAGTCGTATATATATATAGATGCTGCGATAGGGATTATGACGAGTACTTGGCCTGTTTTCCTTTACCGCAACGTGTAGCGGGCTGGGATAATCTGCAGTGCGTCGTCTGTCCTGCTGAAGTTACATAGGTGAGCGCCAGACCTTAGCTTTAGACGTCTTCACACCATAGATGGACCGTATTTCTCGTATAACATTTTGCTCATTTCACTGGCCAGATGTATTAACGTTTGCGACAGGATAAACAAATACTGTGTCCCAACTATCCAGTGCAGCTTACCGTTTCAAATAATTGAGAGCCGTTAGTTGAGTAGTGTGTACATGTTGTCCACATAGGATCAGCGCTGTCGTCTGGATGTCGTTTCATCGTCCGCTTTGTGCGCGAGTTAGTCCTTTCTATGTCAATGGCCGGATGTAGGATATCACTCAATAAAGAGAATGGCATGTGTCAGAACTATACAGTACAGTTTTTAACGCGGACTCCTGGCAATTCCTAACAGACCCTAAACCTTTTTTTTGAAATGTTAGATGTTTTACACAGAAAGACCGTTTTTCAATGTCTTTCCTTTTCACAGATGGGCGCATACTTTTATGAGATTATCCAATGTAGAGAGAAGTCTGCAGTAAGATAACAATCTCGAACATACTTTTTTACCTCCAAGTTTCAGACTTCTTGGTTAAACAAAACTGTATTCAGTGTTAGTATCGTGACATACATACATCGTTGCAGACTTCTTAAAACATAGGGACTGTCATATTCATTGCTTGTACTTGAAAAGCCAGATTCCTGAGTCCAAGCTGGACACCGCAGCGTTCATCGTGCAATGCAATAGACAGCGAGGGATAGTTCATAGCTTTCATCGTGCAATGCAATTTAGACAGTGAGGAATAGTTCATACCTTTCATCGTGCAATGCAATTTAGACAGTGGGGAATAGTTCAGGGCTCTTCTCGTGCAATGCAATAGACAGTGAGGAATAGTTCAAGGCTGTCATCGTGCAATGCAATAGACATTGAGGAATAGTTCAGAACTCTCATCGTGCAATGCAATAGACAGTGAGGAATAGTTCAGGGCTCGCATCGTGCAAAGCAATATATAGTGAGGAATAGTTCAGGGCCATTAGCTGAATGTCTGCCAAACAGGATTAACGCTGTCCGCTGGGTGTCGTTTCATCGCGCGCTTTGTCCCCGCATTACCCGTGTTTGCCAAGCGGCGGTGGATGCGCCAGGGTGTTGCAATGGCTCGCTTTCCATTTTGAGAACAAACCGCGTGTTTTTCTTGCGCGGTGTCAGTTGTCTTCTCATCTGTCAGCCTGGTGGCCTCGGTGTTTTGGTTGCCAACCAAACTGCGATCGAAATTAGAAGCTTGGATAGTGTTGTGTTGAAGTTTGTGAGAACGTGAGGGTTATGTGGGGAGAGTGCGGTGTGGTGACACTTCGATCAGTTGTGGGTGGGTGCCAGTGTCACGCAATTGAATAATCTACAGGTATTATACATCTGCAGGTAAAATTCTATCCCATCTGTTGCTTGTTGTCTTGTTTGATATAGTTTCTTTCGTCCCATTACTCGTTTGACTGCTGCCTTTGTCAATATTTTTTGTACTTTTAATAGTTAGTTTCAATAATTTGTGATATCTCAGTTTTGGCCTCTTTTTGATATGCTGAGTCAGATTTTGTATTGCTTTGCACATGACATGTTTAGATGTGCCAATCTGGTGTGTATGTGTGTGTGTGTGTGTGTGTGTGTGTGTGTGTGTGTGTTTGCGCTTGTGTGTGTGTGTGTGTGTGTGTATGTTTTAGTTAATAGGTGAGTGTGTGTGTGTGTGTGTGTGTGTGTGTTTTAGTTGATAGGTGAGTGTGTTTGTGTGTGTGTGTGTGTGTGTGTGTGTGTGTGTGTGTGTGTGTGTGTGTGTGTGTGTGTGTGTGTGTTCAAAGTGTTGGCTCTCGGTTCACACTTCGTCTTCGTTGCATCTTCATCCTTTCACTCACACTTCGTCTTTTGTCTTTCTTGTTCCCTTCTCCTCATTCTCCTCCTTTCTTCCTTTCTTTTCCTTCTCCTGTTGTTTTTGTTTCGATTGATTGAACGATGCCTCAGGGGCCGACTCAGGTGTTTAGCTTGCAAGATAAAATCTGCCAGTGATCTTTCTCTGGCGAGAGCTGGGGGCCACACAAAACGTGACGTGTTTGCTGATAAGTCTTCTAGTCTTCCAGTCTTCTAGTCCCGTTTTCAGGGTTGGTGCCAGAGTTTGGCAGCCCCTATTGTTCTGGAATTTCCAAGGCAGCAGGCACCCCTCACTTCACAAGTACCGGGGCATGGTTAAAGTGTATCGAATCGCAGAAATCTTTGTCTTTTTTTGTCTCTGGCTGATTTTTGTTCTTTCTGCTTTTTTTGTGTGATGGTGCGGTTTTGTTCAGTTTGTATCTTCGTCTTCGACAGTCATTTTCTTCCCGGGGAGATGAAAAGAAAATGAAGACAGTGAAGAGGATAGGGGTAAGGGGATTCTACAAAGTTTATGAACATTCTTAGACGACCGGTTTTGATTCTCAAACAACTTCGTAAAATAGAAAAATAATAGTCAGATACTAGCAAAGACTTGTTAAGTTTGAATTTAAAGTATATGAATCACGTGGAAGAAAAATGGTATACAAACTATACAAATCTGCTTGTTACATGTGACCTTTTAACACTGGTGTCCCAGTTTCTTTACAATATTTTCGCGGCAACAGACGATTTCCTGTCAAAACCTCTGAAACAGCAGGAATTCCCCAGATCGCTGTTTGTCTTGACAAAATACAGTGGAAACCTCTTTTTGAAACCTCCACCCCCCCCCCCTCCCCAATTGACCTTCTAATTCTCCATTTTAAGACGTGGTTTTCTCAGACGTTGTGTTGATTGCCTTTGTAAATGTACCCCCGTTTTAACACATGACTTTCTCAGATTGTTGGAGCTGTTAAAGAGGGGTTCACTTCGTATGACGATTCTCTCCAAGACATTGAGTAACCGTGCTTCGATTCATCACCATAGGGAAACGTCACATTCAATCTCTAGAGATATCTCTCTGACGAGTGTACAGTCAGACCATATAGTGTCTGGACGCCAATCGCTTGGCTATGAAGCGGTCACAGTGTGTCATGAGCATTGTCAATCAGTCGGACACAGACCTGGGTGCACGACCATGAAGAAGATCTGATGCTACCTCCCGATAATGTCGATTAGCATTGGTCGTTGGCTGTCTTCGTGTGAAACACTCTGGCTGTATGCCACAGTATGGTTCGTCTTTCCCAGACATTTGTGTTGAGGAATTATTCACTGTATTCAAGTTAACGCCCCTAGTATGTGTTGTTGTTGTTGTTGTTGTTGTTGTTGTTGTTGTTGTTGTTCTTACAGCTGCTGTAGGTGCACTGGTTGTTATTTATGGTAATGTTTGTTGAAATATGTTTTGTCAATGTGATTTTCAGTGACTGCTTGTCTAGACGGCCGTGCGAATTGTTTAAACTAATTATGAGAAAAAAACGGAGGTTAATGGATATGATGAGTCTTATTTATTTGAGTCTGTATAAACTTATATAAGTATTGTTACAACCAATTGATCAGAAAAGGAATACATGTAAACAAATGAGTTGTTTTCACTTCGGGGTCATGAACATGTAAAACAGAATTAAAACATTGTTTAAACCAAAATTGAAAGCGGGAGTAAATGTAGAACGTACGCAAGAATTGCAAAGGGTTGAACAATAGGTGTTTTTTTCCTCAGAAATGTGGGCTTAGATACCCGTTCAGAAATCACGCATTAACAAAAGTAACACCTGAACAATCATACACCTGGGTAACGCGATACTGTTGCTGCTAGCTTTCCAGTGGGAGGAAGCGACCCGAATTTCCCAGCGATGGGACAATAAAGTAATGAAAATGAAAGCAAAGAAAAAGAAACGGATGACAAGAATGAACAAGACCCATCAAAGAGAACTGACAATCTCAGACCTACAGCTAGACCACAGTCTACAAAAAGGAACTTGCACACCTGAATCAAGCCCGTCAAATACCATGTTTTCCCAAAATACCATGTGCCAAAACCACGATGCTATCCTCCGCATTCCTTTTACCTTCCGGGGTAGATTATTATTTCTCCCCAAGCACTTTTCTGCGTTCAGTGCTTTTGCCTAAGGTGGCAGGAAAGGTAGGGAACATCTACCTCGTGAGTCTACCTGCTCACCTGTTTGTTTGCACTGCCAACGTGCGCCCACCTGGCGATCTGTGCTTTTCCGAGCATCCCTCTGTCTCTCTGCCTGTCTTTTGGTTAGAATATATTTCTGTTTCTGTATGTCTGTGTTTGTTCGTCTGTTTCTGTGTGTTTTTGTCTGTCTTTGTGTCTTTAGGAACATATCTGTTGCAGCCTTCAACCTTCTCTCTGTCTGTCTGTCTTTCTGTCTGACTGTCTGTCTGTCTGTGCCCGTCTCTGTCTCCCTGTCTGTCTCTGTCTATATCTGTGTCTCATATTCGGAACGTATTTTTTGCAATCTTCTCTGTGCCTGGCTGTCTGGCTGTCTTTCTATCTGTCTGCCTCTCAGTTTCAATTCAATTCAACTCTCTCTCTCTCATTCTCTCTCTCTCTCTCTTTTGATAAGTAACATTTAGCAGCCTTTGCCCCCCCCCCCCCTTCTGCCCCTCCCCCCATCCCCCGATCACTCTCATTGTCTCGCCTTTGACCTTTCTGGCTTTGTCGATGGAGTGTCGGTGTTGTCTTTGGCGTACACGATCGTGCCTTGAAGATAGGTGTGTGGTTGTTGTGTGTGACAGGGAGGTGGTTTCAACCTCTTCTGTCTTTACCTTACAAGACCGAGCTTCAAAGACAGTGGTGTGAGGAGATCATTATGTACTATGAATTCTACGTTGTAAATGGTATTGCCATTGGTTGCAGGATCTTATCTTGGAAAAAGGATGTGTG
>NW_027127150.1:0-3954 GCF_037325665.1 Littorina saxatilis
CCTTGACTCCTCCGCCACCCCGTACCCTTAACAATTAAAATCCAAACGGAGGAGGCGGCCGGGGCATACAAATAAACATACTGACAATAATCAGGCATATAATTATGTCTGAAAAGGCACAGCAACAGATGAATTCTGCTACATTTTAATCGGGTAAACTAAAGTAAAAAACTCAAGTAGAAAAAAAGGAGATATTACCTTCATGCTCCTGTCTACCCAACTCCCCTCCCCAACCCTCCCCCCCCCACCCCTCTGCTCCGAAAAATTGAAAAATAAACATTTGAGGCAGACAGCAAAAAGCAGCAAGGCAAGACAGGCAGTGTTTCAGACCTTTGAGTGATGGCACGGCCTGGACGTGCACACTTTCCTTCCACTGACAGGGATTTCTCTCCTTTCCTTCCTTTTTCTCCAGTCTTCCTTCCTTTTCCTCTTCCCTGCCTCCTCTTGCTTGCCAGACTCGCAGACATGTATGTATGTACGTAGCCCCGACCCTGGGCCCTCAAAACGGTTCCTGCCTCTTTTCTTCACACCTTATACCCGGTAGTCGTAAGAATGTCTGAGTTTTCTCTCTAAGTTCCCTCTCCTACCTATACCCTCTCTCCCTCTCGGTCTGACTTGGCCCGCAAGCGCTAAAGCCCGACGGCTTACCACAACACCTTTCTTGTTTAGAGTTCTCGCTACGGAACCTGGGGGCCTGTTGGCTTTTTGGTTCCTGAGCCGGCGAGGCATTTGACTGTCTGAACTCTGGGTAGACAGTCTGGGGAGTTTCGTGTGTGTTGGAGTTGGACAGTTGGTGGTGGTGTGTGGTGGTTGTTTTCAAGAGGTCTTGCCTGGTCCTTTTTGGTGATGTGCGACAGAGAGTGTGGTTCGAAGCAGCTTGCTGTTCGTAAAGGAATCGACGTTACACGTGGCGGGACGATTTCTGTTTTTGCGGCTTTTCGGGACTTCGAATCAGCCGATCAATCACATAGATCATCTTGAAAATCTTCACCGAGTCGTGGTGAAACAGACTTCAAGAAATTTGACTGTGGTTTAAACCGGTGGAACTATTTAAGTTATCGCAAGTGTTTTGGCCCAGAAGTTTAAAACTTGTTCGAGAGCTGCAATCATTTGAAGATTGTGTTGCATATACGGTAGCCTTGACAAAAGTCGGCCATGGTGTGAGGATCTGGATGCTTAGCGCAAGGTCCCTCCGTGGACCCCCCTTGGTAGATACTGACCAACACATACTCCCTGGCGCCTCAAAGTGGACGTGCTTCAAAATGTAGTTATTAATCGCCGAACTTGTGGATTATCAAAAAAGGGCCTTTTCTCATTTGTCGTTTGTGTCAGTTGTAAATTGGACTGACTCCACAAGTGCCTGTGACTGCAACTGCAACTTGAAATTGAAGCCAACATTCGAGTATACAGTGTTGTCCAAAGGAAATGGAACGAAACGTTAAATGGTGTGACGTTATTGCACCATGAGTTAGACCGTAAAAGAATCACCCTTTCTCAGCTGGCAGAATCTCAGATGTGAAAAAAGTTCTTACTGACGATTCTTCAAGTTGGGAGTCCTGACTTATTCTAAGCTGGTGAAGCTTGAAAGTGTCGAAACAGCGGCTGAAGTTGATGCTCGTTCATTCTTGCATCAGTTCCTTGTGTTTGTGACCGTCTTGTCTTTCGTCTCTGTCACTATCCGTTGGACCTTATGGTGACTTACCGACCAGGGCTTCGCTATGGAGCCTAGGTATGAGGATTAAGTGGTGTCTCGATTTCTATCACTCCTATTATAGTATTAGGATTAAGTGGTGTCTCTCTATCACTCCTATTTTTTTAATGTTAATATATGAAGTCTTATATCGCGCGCGTATCTCCAGACTCGGACTCAAGGCGCAGGGATCTATTTATGCCGTGTGAGATGGAATTTTGTACACAATACATCACGCATTCACATCGACCAGCAGATCGCAGCCATTTCGGCGCATATCCTACTTTTCACGGCCTATTATTCCAAGTCACACGGGTATTTTGGTGGAATTTTTTTTTATCTATGCCTATACAATTTTGCCAGGAAAGACCCTTTTGTCAATCGTGGGATCTTTAACGTGCACACCCCAATGTAGTGTACACGAAGGGACCTCGGTTTTTCGTCTCACCCGAAAGACTAGCACTTGAACCCACCACCTAGGTTAGGAAAGGGGGGAGAAAATTGCTAACGCCCTGACCCAGGGTCGAACTCGCAACCTCTCGCTTCCGAGCGCAAGTGCGTTACCACTCGGCCACCCAGTCCTTGACTTCGGTCCACAGTGGGTTATGCAACACACTGGCGCAGGCAGGTCTCTTTTTAACCTGACCAAAGCTGCGAATGTTAGTCAAATCAAATTTATTGTTTTTTGGGGTCCCGCCAACCACTTTGGGTCACATCATGACCAAAATCACACGAATGTTAGTGACCTGATCGTGACCTAATGAGTAATAAATATAGAATGTGTAAAAATCCCACACAACTACCTAAGGTCGGACCCAAACTACTACAAAGTCACACACAAACACCAATAGTTAGGACACAACTACCTAAGGTCGGACCCAAACTACTACAAAGTCACACACAAACACCAATAGTTAGGACACAACTACCTAAAGTCAGACCCAAACTACTACAAAGTCACACACAAACACCAATAGTTAGGACACACCTACCTAAGGTCGGTCCCATACTACTACAAAGTCACAGACAAACACCAATAGTTAGGACACTGGGCAAGAGTTCACACACAAATACCTATCAGGTCGCACCCAAACTACTAACAATTATACAAGGGCAGGTAAGACATACTATATCCTGAGTTATCTCTCTTGGAAATTATAATGAATTTATTAAAGAGACTATAAACCCCAGCTCTAATTATAGGATCTTAGGGGACTTTTTCTAACTCTAAGCTCTCAAATAACTATCATACATACTAAACAATGTAAGATGGTAGAGCACGTGGCCAAATTAATTTGCGGCGACCAGGGTTCGAACATGCAACCGTATGAATACAAGTCCAAGGCGCTACCACTGCGCCAAGAAGGTCGCCGTACACTGCTTAGTCCATTATGACCGTATTTAAACTGCCACAACTTCTTTATTTTGCATAGGAACAATATTGTTCTTATATCAAATTAGGTATTTGGTTGTAGACCATGGCGCTTTGAGGTAATTGCTTTGGTATGATAAGATAAAGCGCGGCCGGTATAAATAGCCAAATTTCATTTTCATTCAAACAGATACACAAAGAGATGGAGAGAGATACAGAGAGGGAAATGAACAATTTGGGGCGGCTGGTCACAATTTATTGACACCAGGGACCCGTTTTCTGTTATGGAGCAACCAATATTGCCTCCCCAATCCGGGATTCGAACCAGCGCAATGCGCTAACAGACTTCGCTTCTTGTCCCCACTAAGGGAAAGAAAGAGAGATAATAACACAACTTCTGTTTCGACTCAGGCCACATTTCGGGGCTTTACTCCGGGTTCTCCAGTCTGCTCCCCCCTCAAAAATATTCTCAAAAAAATTAATGTTTACTAGGTTGGGTCTGGTGCACTCCAAAGTTGCGAGTTTGCCTTTGCTGAGAGGGCTGCCCAAAATACTGAACTAATTTTCAGTCCCTTTTAAGTATAATTCTCTTTAAATATTGTAATTATTGTATTTAAATTGCATAGATGTAATCTACATACTCTTCTGAATAATTTGATATAAGAACAATCTTGTTCCGATGAAAAATAAAAAAGTTGTGGCAGTTTAAAAACGGTCATTATGGACTAAGCAGTGTACTTGAATAAATTCATTATAATTTCCAAGAGAGATAACTCATGATATAGTATGTCTTGCTACTGACAGTAAGAAAACACGAGTTACCTGCCCTTGTATAATTGTTAGTAGTTTGGGTGGGAACCGTTGGCATTTGGGTGTGAACTCTTGCCCAATG
>NW_027127151.1:0-2500 GCF_037325665.1 Littorina saxatilis
ACACACACTCATACATACTAACGCAAACACACACACACACACACACACACACACACACGCACACACACAGACACACAGACACACACAGACATGCCTTTACATAAACCCAAACACATACACACACACACACACACGCGTGCACATACACACACAACCACACACACACGTGCACACACACACACACACACACATAAAACACACACACGCACACACACACACAAACACATACACACAGGTGCTTTACACATTCACACACACGCGTACACACACACATACACACACACACACACACACACACACACACACACACACACACACAGATCAGAGACAAAGACAGAGATACAGACATGCATACGGCCAGACAGACCGACAGCTCGGACAATGTTATGAAACAAGGGGTGTAGGTTATTCGTGCTGCTTTGTAAGACAGGATCAGACTGATAGTTAATTAAACATGATCATACACCGATATTAAAACAGCAATGTGAATTGATGTTATATATGAAATGGAGTTACATGTTGTAGGGTAATTGTGATATATACAAGCACACGGGTATATACACAGTACAGGTGCTCTTAACAGCTGGATAATATATTTTCACTAACTGTGATGATAATTACATTTAAGCCTGGCGTCCTTTAAAAAGGACGCTTACATTTTCCCCACCTGATTTACAACACAGACTCTGAGAAAGGTCTAAGTCACTGATTGGTGTAAGGGAGGTAACACCGTTTCAGAAGCTGAGTTGGAGAAAGTTATCTCTTTTGGCAGTAAAGTGTCATGGTGGACAGCATTCAAAATCCACATGCTGAGCAGATCAAGATGAGTTCCAAATGAAGGTAAGGCTATATTTGTGTAATTATCAACATTTTTAATATCATTACTGAAGGTAATTTGAAGACAAAGGCATAATCTAGAAACATATTTTTCTTTTTGTGAATATAGTCCATAGTTTGTGTTATAGGCAGTTTCGATCTGGTGTCCTTTAAAAAGGACGCTAGGGCTAAATGGCCAGAGGTTTTTTCATGTACGGGTTGGGTTTGTTTCAGATTCACTGTGAACGAGGTAATAGATATGCTTGAAGATGATGACTTATTTCAAAGAGCTGACATCTTTCTCGACCCTCCTGAAGTTGATGAGTTGACTGATGAAGATAGTGGTGAAGAAGATGGGGAGTGTGCTGTCCACAACTTGTCCGGACGACAACTGACTGCCAGTGCCACAGCTACTATTGTGGGACTCAGTGGCAGAACTACATTGGGAGAGGAGAACAGTGGTGGTGATGGATATGGCCAAAATCAGGCCATTGATTACCATGCTCAATGAGAGATGCCTCATGTACTTCAAAAAAAATCATGAAGCAACAACATTTGAGTATCGACGAGAGCATGATCCCATACTATGGGAAACACGGTGCAAAGCAATTCATTAGAGGGAAGCCTATACGCTTCGGATACAAGATGTGGGTGCTGGCCACACCCCTTGGGTACTGCGTCCAGTTTGAACCCTCAAGGAGCAAAAGGCAGGCAAGCTAATGCAGATGAGTATCCAGGCATTGGAATGGGTGGAGCCGTGGTGGTTGACCTCATCTCTGAGCTGGAGGAAGAGGAGCCGGAAGATTGTTACCATCTGACCTTTGATAACCTGTTTACAAGTCTGAAGCTTGTTGACGTCCTCACGAGCAAGAAGATTGGATGTACAGGAACGGTTCGTGCCAACAGGACCGATCAGTGCCCACTGAAGTCAATCAATGAAATGAAGAATACCAAGAGAGGCACTTACGACTTTCAACAGGCCGAAAACACAGGAGTGATAGTGGTTCGATGGAACGACAACAACATCGTCAACGCTGTCTCCAATGCAGCAGGAGTCAACCCTCTGCAGTCAGCCTCCCGGTGGTCCAAGGCAGAGAAAAAAACGAGTCAAGATCTCGCAGCCCTTCCTGATCAAACACTATAACAAGACAATGGGCGGGTGCGACAGAATGGACCAGAACATTGCCAAATACCGAGTCTCCATACGATCCAAGAAATGGTGGTGGGCCATTTTCAGCTTCTGTCTTGACCTGTGTGTGCAGCAAACATGGCACATGTACAGGGCAACACCTGCCTCAGAGTACATTCCCATGGATCTTCTGGCAGTTCGGCGTGCCATCGCGGACATCTACCTCAAGAGGTCACACGCTGCTGCCCGTCTGGAGCTCCCTAACCATCCTGTCGGACGTGTGGCAAAGCTGGACAGAAGAGTTCCACCAGCAATCAGATGTGATGGGTTGGATCACCTGGTGGAGCACATCTCCAAGCAGAGAAGATGCGCACAATGTGGCAAAAAGGTCAAACAAATCTGCCTGAAGTGCAATGTCCCTCTGCACCGAAAGTACTGTTTTGTGGCATTTCATACTCCTGTGTAATCGGTAACTGACCACTTGACCACTCACAATGAAAGTGAAAAGCTCTGACGAGCTGTACAAAAATCGTTGAAAGCAATTTTGTTTGCACA
>NW_027127151.1:7500-15756 GCF_037325665.1 Littorina saxatilis
CCGCATATCTTTCTCACAGCGAAGATATGTCGACACGGTAGCGACATGGACTTGTAGAAAGTACAATCACAGGATATTGGCGTCACGCAGATTTCCCCTTCTGAACTGGTCACGGAAAAGTGCCCGTTATCCTCTTGGAGTACGACATGGCCTGCTCGCTCCAATTGTTTTTCAACTCGTTTGAACGCGTGTGGGGTGAGGTACTCCATGAACTGCTGTGTACATTCGTCTCTTGTTCGCACGCTACAAGGGACTTTGGAAAACATTTGAGCAACCCTCGTGTCGCGCTCTGTTCGCACCATGGTGAGAAACGAAAAGAAAACAGATAGAAACTCCAGCAGAGAATTCGACGGTGACGTCATTGATTTCAGTTTTTGAAATGTTGATTCCAATCGATTGTTGGTGCGCTCACCGAGGGACATTTGCTTGTGTTTGAACCCCTCAACCCATTGCTCCGTGATCGGTTTCCAATTGATGTTGTAGTAGTCGATGACTCGTCGATCCTGTGTGGACTCTAGGTTTCGGTAGTTGGCATTATACTCTTCTTCGGACGTTGCATACGCCAGCTTTTGTATAATTTCCAGCACTGTAGTCCTCTCTCCCGCACTGATCGCCATCTTCTCTGTGGTGATCTCACGCTTGAACGTCCGCAGGACGTGGAACAGGCAAATCTGTAATGCAGCGTTTGGAATCTCATCTCTGAAAACGTTCCTCTCTACCATATCCTTGTCGGTCATCACGACCTTCGTGTCGGTCCACCGTGGATTGTGTCTCTTGAACAACTGAATCATTTTCCTTATCGTGTGTTCCTCCTCACTGGCCACAACAAACGCTGCGACGATTTCGGTTTCTCCATTCCCGTCCACAATGGTAAGGAGATAGAAGGGCATTCTCAGTTCGTTGGTCTTATGTGTCGCATCCACAAGAATCAGTTCCGGAAATTGGCTGAAGGTGTGCTGCATAGACGCATCTTGTATGAAAATCCCGCTCAGCACATCATTTTCATCTGCTACGTATTCAGCAGTAACGCCTGGTTGACTGTTCAAATAACTGGCGATGTCGTTGAGTTGAGTCTTCGAGCAGGAAGACTTTGACTTTGATTTCACTGAGGTACCGATGTTGTGAATGTCTTTCATGGTTAAAACCTTTCCTGAATTTGTCGACAAATGATGCCGCAGAAGTTTTCTGTCTGCGTTGACCTTGAGCATTTCCTTGGCTTTTTCCTTGTCTTCCTTATTCAATCGGCGTTGAGCCGGCATGACATTATACAAACATTCTAAGACGTTGTGGTTATGAATGTTGTCGAACTTCGTGACCAGCAGATGTGTCCCCTCTGGATTTGCGCGAAGTTTTAGTGTGAACGGACACTCGATTTTAAACGTCTTTTGATTTGGACGTAATCCCGTCGATTTGCTGTGGTGTTTCTTCCCTCCATGTACACACGAGTACGTCAGTTCGTAAAACTTGATGGCGCTATTGAATTTTCTATTTGGACATCGTCCTTGTGCTGCCGCCAGAGTGCGACTGTCGCGTTTCCACAGCTGCACAAATGTGGATTTCTCATACCCCACAAGTGCCTGTTGAAACTCTTCATACGAAGCAAATTGATCACCGACGTTGAAGCCCATTTTGTTGCTGTCTGTCAAACTCCCAAACGTGTGTTTGATTGCCTGTCGGATTGTTGAGCATCGGCCTCGGTTGAACGAAAATCACCCTAAAACGACAGGGCAGATTTGTCAATCAGTGAACACTTCTCTCCCCCAAAGAAATTCCCATCAAAAACTGTCATTTATTGGTGAGTATTTAATCACAGAGAGAGAGAGAGAGAGAGAGAGAGAGAGAGAGAGAGAGAGAGAGAGAGAGAGAGAGAGAGAGAGAGAGAGAGAGAGAGAGAGAGAGAGAGAGAGAGCCTCTACCGGCAAAATAGCCTCTACTGTAACATATCGTTTTTTTGCCGGTATACGCAATGGGCAGCGTCCAACCGGCAAAATAGCCTCTACCGTAACATATCGTTATTTTGCCGGTACCGTTGCCGGTACCGGCAAAATAGCCATTTCGTTTTATTTATGTAAAATATTTTTCAGACTTTTGGATAATTCCAAAATAATGTAATAAAGAACTGGCGGAATAAGTAAATAAATACGTAACTAGAAACATAAAAACAAAATAAAAAAAAATAAAAATAGTATTAGCCAAATAAGAATATTAAATATAATTTGCTAAAATAATATATCAGAATGGGGAACTTAAGTTCAGGTAGGAGGGCGGTGTATGTGATTTAGCCTTGTTTGAGTAGAGCTATATGATAGGTGTTGTAGGCGCTTTGGTTGTTGGGCGTGGGGGGGGGGGGGGGGGGGGGGGGGTCGGTGGGAGAGAGGGTTGAGGGGTGGGAAGGGGGAGGGGTGATTACGTTTTTAAAACAGATGTCCTATTTCAGCCTTATGTATTGAGAGACACAGGGTGTATGCTGGCTTCCATTGAAGCGTGCAATGTTTATCTAAAAACTCATGGGGTTTCAGTCTGTGTTCGTTGACAAGGGTGTGTAGGTTGCGGAAATCGTGTTAGAGTGATTGGCAGCGGTCAAAGAGGTGTAAAAAAGATATAAGCTTTCCACATTCACAGAGACGGGGAAAGAACTTGTGAGCGCATCCATCCGTGCGAATTCTGCGAAGTATTTTAAGGAGGGGGGGGGGGGGGGGGTGGGGAGTGTAGGCCTGTTTTGTTTTGTTTGTCGGGGCAGAATAAGCCAACCATGGGCATCGCCTTCTGTTTTTAATTCTGTTTCCCAGTGACGCCAGGCAACTTTGGCCATTTTGTGTTTTGCTTCCGTCTTTGTTAATTTTGAGGTCAAGAAATTCTGCCTGATCTGTGACAGACTCTTTTGCTGCTCTGCCAGCCATATCATGGCCTCTGATCCCTGTGTGTGAGGGGATGTACATAAGGGTCAGTTCTGTTCCAGAGGCAATGATCTGGTGACAGAGGAACACTATTTCCGTCTGAAGCTCTTCCCGGTTTCTGGAACCATTTTGGAGAGCAGTCAGAGCTGATTTTGAGTCGGAGAGAATCACGACTCTTGTTGGGGGTTGAGGGAGGTCATTGATATAGTGGCATGCTGTTAGTATGGCGTACATTTCTGCAGTGAAAATGGACACATCCTGGTTGAGTTTGAAGTTTTTAGTTATTTTGAGGTCAGGGATGACAAAAGCACAGCCGGCTTGGCCATCATTTTGTTTTGAGCCGTCAGTAAATATTTGTAGGTGATCGTTGTAACTGTTTGAGATAACTGTTAAGCACAGGGTTATCTTTCTTTGTTATACCCAGATCATGATCAGGGATGATAATGGGGGACTCCATGAACCAAAAGGGGAAGGGGTTAATGGGAATTTGGGCCATCCTACCTGTGTTCACCCCACTTTCTTGAAATATCGGTTGAACATAGTCTGCTAGTGGGATTGTTGCTTCGTATATTGTGGGTGTTTTTCTTTTTAAGTTTTGGTAAGGGGCCGAGGTTATCGTGTCGAACTCAGCAGTGAGCTCTTCGTTCACAGCATTATCAACTGTACTGGCTCTTGATACATACTGCGCCGACTTTAGTCTTTTTTCTTCATCGAGGGGCAGCCAGCCAGCCTCTTGATACACTAATTTGTTTATGGAGTGTTTTGGGAGATCAAAGATGATTTTGAGGGCAGCCATTTCGGCTCTTTCCAATAGTTTTAGATTCGATTTTGATGCAGCAAAAAATGCTTCTTGACCATATGTTAAACGGGATCTTATAATGGCTTTCGTAACGTGAAGCAGGCTGTCTTTATTTGAGGCCCAGGTCTCTCGTTTTAATACTGTGAGGAGACTTAGTGCTTTCTTGGCTTTGCCGACAAGGTTTTTGATGTGTGGCCCCCATGTTATGTTCGGGGTGAAGGTAACGCCAAGGAATTTGACTTGTTTTTTAGACTCCATGGGTGTATTGTTGACGATAATTGTGGATTTTTCGTGTAGCTTTTTTCTGGTGACAACCATGAATGTTGTTTTTTCGGCGGCGATGTCAAAGCCGTTTGTGTGCAAATAATGGATTATTTTGTCTACTGCGTTTTGATATCTCTTTAAGTTAGTTTTGTGTTGAGTTTCTCTTGGTTTGTGATTTGACCACAGAGCCAGGTCGTCTGCATACAGTGAAATCACTGTTCCATTCGTCCTGGCTCTGTGGATGTCATACAGCATGATGCTGAACAATGTCGGGGCAATGACACTGCCCTGAGGGACTCCCATGTTAACTGTGTGTGCTGTGGATACATCTGTGCCTACTCGGACTTCTAACGTCCTTTCGTTGATAAATTCCTTCACGAAATTGTACAGTCTTCCTGATATACCAATGTTTTTCAGTTTTTCCAATAGTTTGGTGTGCCAGACTGAATCGTAGGCGCGTTTAATGTCAAAGAAGGTGGCAAACATGGCTTTGTTTCTTGCTCGAGTTTTTTTTTAATGTGGGCAGCTAGTTTAACAATGTTATCTGTACAGGACCTGGACTTTCTGAAGCCGGCCTGGCACGTGGGAATGATGCCATGTTTCTCTAAGTAGTGTTCCAGCCTATTCTTGATGATTCGTTCATAGATTTTGCCAATATGGGGCGTAAGAGATATGGGCCTGTAACTGGATGCTAACTGCTTTGGTTTTCCGTCTTTTGGAATTGCTATCACCAGCGCTTCTTTCCACGCCTTGGGAATTGTGTTGCTTTCATAACAGGATTGGAAAAACTTAAGCAGTATGTCAAGGAGGCAGTCAGGGAAATGTTGTATCATTTTATATGACATTGGATCTTTGCCAGTGGACTTGTTTCCTGTCGTTATGCTTTTTATTGCTTTCTTTAGCTCCTTTTTGGTTAGAGGATGGTTTATTGGTAGGGTGTTATCTTCAGCTGGGTGAGTGTAAGTCTGTTGGTGTTCTTCTCTGTATTCCCGCCTGTCTGCTTCAAGGTGTTCGGTCTGACTGGCCCTGGCAAAAGTTGCTGCCAAAAGCTCAGCCTTTTCAAGGTTGTTTGTGGTGAGTTTATTGTCAACTATCAAAGGTTTTCCGGGAGTTTATACCTGTGTTTGATTTTAGTTATCTTTTTCCAAATTTTGCCAGTGTCCTCTGGGTTATTTACTTCATCCTTTACAAACTGTTCCCAATAGTCTCTATTGGCTTTAGCGACTGTGTGGGACATGTGACTTTTTGCTTCTCTCATTACCTCTTGATTTGCATCTGTTTCATTCTTCAAGAGGTCTGATGTGGCTCTGTTTCTTGCGTTTTTGGCCTGTTCACAGTCATCATTCCACCAGGGGTTTGGTGCTGTCTTTCTTTTATTTCTGTTGGTGGTGTTTGTTGGGATTGTTACATTAGCTTTTGATATGATGAATTCTCTAATGTTTTCATAAAATGTGTCTATGCTTTCTGATTCTATCTTGGTTATGTCGCAAGTAGAGCATTCTTGTCTGAAGGCCGACCAGTTGGCTCTTTTATAATTGAATTTGGGAAGGCTTGTGTCCTCTGCGAGAACAGGGTTTATGTTATGTAGTGTGAGTAGGATTGACCTGTGGTCCGAGTAAGGTGTGTCGGGAATGATCGTCCAGTCAGCTCTACTTGCTAGTTTTGTACTGACAAGAGTTAAATCTATAGCTGTGGCTGACTGTTTGTTTTTATCAGGAAGTCTAGTTGGGGTACCGTCATTTAACACACCATATCTGAGTCTATTATATGGTCTGCCAAATGACTGTGTGTGTTGTTGTTCTTGAGTTTGTCATCCCAAAGTGCGTGATGGTCATTGCAATCGCCAAGTACAACCCAGCTGTGTGTCTCACTTTGGAGGTCCCTGATCCATTTTGTGTATTCTTCTCGACAACCCGTGGGGTTCACTAACTGTGTGTACACTTCTGGGCCCGTATGCTTATGGGGGAAGTTCGCGACAACTCCCGAAGTTTTGAGTGACATCGGAAGTACTTGCCTCACTTTCGTATGCATGGGCCGGAAAAAGGGTTTACCTCGAAGCAAAGCGAGGAAGTAACTCAGGGTATTTTGCGACTACTTCTAAAGTTTTGAGTGACATCGGAAGTACATCCTCACTTTCGCATGCATGGGACGAAAAAAGAGTTTACTTTGGAAGCTAACGAGGAAGTAAATGAGGGAAAATGTACTACAGCCAGACCCAGTAGTAAACACGCTACTTCCACAGTTTCTCAGTGCAAAAAGGCAGGGCTTTTCTTCGGTTTTTCATGTCAAACCGAGCTGACGCTCCCAAAGAGAGAAAATAGAGGGAAAAGTCGTATCTTCTGCATGCATTTCGTGCAAATTTCCCTGAATGCAAACCTGAGTTGCCAGCTTTGACTTTTGTTTGTTCTGGGTCATTGGCCACCACTCTTTCATTCCCGCTTATACGAGGGGGTTACTGAGTTTCTATGAAAATGGGCGTCGTTGTGTGCATGTGTGAGTGTGTGTGTGTGTGTGTGTGTGTGTGTGTGTGTGTGTGTGTGTGTTTGTGTGCGTGCGTGCGTGTGTTTGTGTTTGTGTGCGTGTGTGTGTGTGTGTGTTCGAGTGTTGAAGTGTAAGTTTCTACTATTTTTTTGTCATTGCTTTATCTCTGTGTGTGTGTGTGTGTGTGTGTGTGTGTGTGTGTGTGTGTGTGTGTGTGTGTGTGTGTGTATGTATTTGTGCGAGTGCCTGTCTGCCTGTGTGTGCGTGCGTGCGGGTATAATTGTGCGTCTGTTCCTTCATACGTTTGTTTGCGTGTTCGCGCGTGCCGTGTGTGTGTGTGTGTGTGTGTGTGTGTTTGTGTGTGTGTGTGTGTGTGTGTGTGTGTGTGTGTGTGTGTGTGTTTGTGTGTGTGTTTGTGTGTGTGTTTGTGTGTGTGTGTGTGTGTGTGTGTGTGTGTTTGTTTTCGATGTTATGTGTGTGTTCGACGGTGTGTGTGTGTTCGACGGTGTGTGTGTGTTCGACGGTGTGTGTGTGTGTGTGTGTGTGTGTGTGTGTGTGTGTGTGTGTGTGTTTTCGATGTTATGTGTGTGTTCGACGGTGTGTGTGTGTTCGACGGTGTGTGTGTGTGTGTGTGTACCCACTCCCCACACTATGATGAGCTGACTATATTTGTGCCTTGATATTTTATTCATGTTCTTACGTTTTATGCTGTTTATTGTGATTCACCACACCCGAGTTTATCGTAATTGAGATAATAAAGTGTTCTATGTCTATGTATTATGTCTAATACACATGCACACACGCACGTAGGCTACAAAAATCCAATCTTGACTTTGAACTTTATATAAACATACATCCTCTTCACAATTAACGAGGACAAACGTAATTTACAAACACCTAAGTACAACAATTTTTCTGTTTTAAAAATTCGGACACACATTTTCTCAAATAATATGAAATTCGCTGAACTTATCTTCTTTTCACTACACCTTATATCTTGATTCCCAAAAAATGGAGTTCTGCCTTTTTAAATTTACCAGTAACACAAACATTCGCTCTGACCAAACTATTTTTGTCCAGCAGTTTTACCGATACACAATCATTAAAAAAAACACTACAAAAAGAGTTTTAAGTTAACCGACTTCGCTACCACATAAACAACCTTTTTTTATTGTCCCCAACATTCTGGTCAACGAAATCATTATTATAGACAGTCATTCTATTTAAGGACAATTATCACAGCTTTCGTTCAACCAGTTAAAAACAACAATTATAGTAAAAGCTACAGCGCGATCAACGTTTGCCCATTTACGAACTCGCGATGAGATTCGTTTCTTCTGGTCACCAAGCCTACCGTTTACAAACGCATGCGCACTAATTGGGATTCCCCCAATTTTCTCGACCTTGACCTCAGAACTCTCGAAGCCACTACTTCGGCGTTCAATTTAGCTCGTGCATACCGAGTAGCTGGCAACTTTGCTTTCGAAGTTCCCACTTCCAATGTCAAGGGCCTCTCGCTTGACATAATTATACGACGATATCGCATCTCAAGGGTCCTTACCCATCCAAAAGAAACCTCCAGCGCATACTACAATTGCAGGACATTCCGTTTTTAAAGGCAGCTCATTGGGAAATGATCTCAGACACAATATCGAAGACGTGAAATGCGTCAATCGAGCAACTGTCGTAACTTGGCTACAATGAGACGGTCTCCTACCTTGCACCATAGACACGGACTGTGACATTCTTGTTTAATTTAGGTGAAATGCTTAAAACAGAGTGACTCAAAAGCGACAGTTCGATCAGTTACTGACC